>NW_027371397.1:0-27697 GCF_046119375.1 Phyllobates terribilis
ATATTACTGTTTGTGCATTTACAATATTCATTGATTTTGCCATTGAAAAACATGTTTTTCATATACCAGAAATGTTTGAAGCTACTGACTGAATGAAAGGAGCTGGCATCTCACTCTCTTTGAATCTTCTTTATCATGCTAGGATTAACAGGAAAAAGCTAAAAATTTCAGAATTGCACCGTGCAATGTGAGATATTACTGTTTGTGCATTTACAATATTCATTGATTTTTGCCATTGAAAAACATGTTTTTCATATACCAGAAATGTTTGAAGCTACTGACTGAATGAAAGGAGCTGGCATCTCACTCTCTTTGAATCTTCTTTATCATGCTAGGATTAGCAGGAAAAAGCTAAAAATTTCAGAATTGCACCGTTGCAATGTGGAGATATTACTGTTTGTGCATTTACAATATTCATTGATTTTTGCCATTGAAAAACATGTTTTTCATATACCAGAAATGTTTGAAGCTACTGACTGAATGAAAGGAGCTGGCATCTCACTCTCTTTGAATCTTCTTTATCATGCTAGGATTAGCAGGAAAAAGCAAAAAATTTCAGAATTGCACCTTGCAATGTGGAGATATTACTGTTTGTGCATTTACAATATTCATTGATTTTTGCCATTGAAAAACATGTTTTTCATATACCAGAAATGTTTGAAGCTACTGACTGAATGAAAGGAGCTGGCATCTCACTCTCTTTGAATCTTCTTTATCATGCTAGGATTAACAGGAAAAAGCAAAAAATTTCAGAATTGCACCTTGCAATGTGGAGATATTACTGTTTGTGCATTTACAATATTCATTGATTTTTGCCATTGAAAAACATGTTTTTCATATACCAGAAATGTTTGAAGCTACTGACTGAATGAAAGGAGCTGGCATCTCACTCTCTTTGAATCTTCTTTATCATGCTAGGATTAGCAGGAAAAAGCAAAAAATTTCAGAATTGCACCTTGCAATGTGGAGATATTACTGTTTGTGCATTTACAATATTCATTGATTTTTGCCATTGAAAAACATGTTTTTCATATACCAGAAATGTTTGAAGCTACTGACTGAATGAAAGGAGCTGGCATCTCACTCTCTTTGAATCTTCTTTATCATGCTAGGATTAGCAGGAAAAAGCAAAAATTTCAGAATTGCACCTTGCAATGTGGAGATATTACTGTTTGTGCATTTACAATATTCATTAATTTTTGCCATTGAAAAACGTCCAGAAATGTTTGAAGCTACTGACTGAATGAAAGGAGCTGGCATCTCACTCTCTTTGAATCTTCTTTATCATGCTAGGATTAACAGGAAAAAGCTAAAAATTTCAGAATTGCACCGTGCAATGTGGAGATATTACTGTTTGTGCATTTACAATATTCATTGATTTTTGCCATTGAAAAACATGTTTTTCATATACCAGAAATGTTTGAAGCTACTGACTGAATGAAAGGAGCTGGCATCTCACTCTCTTTGAATCTTCTTTATCATGCTAGGATTAGCAGGAAAAAGCAAATTTCAGAATTGCACCTTGCAATGTGGAGATATTACTGTTTGTGCATTTACAATATTCATTGATTTTTGCCATTGAAAAACATGTTTTTCATATACCAGAAATGTTTGAAGCTACTGACTGAATGAAAGGAGCTGGCATCTCACTCTCTTTGAATCTTCTTTATCATGCTAGGATTAACAGGAAAAAGCTAAAAATTTCAGAATTGCACCGTGCAATGTGGAGATATTACTGTTTGTGCATTTACAATATTCATTGATTTTTGCCATTGAAAAACATGTTTTTCATATACCAGAAATGTTTGAAGCTACTGACTGAATGAAAGGAGCTGGCATCTCACTCTCTTTGAATCTTCTTTATCATGCTAGGATTAGCAGGAAAAAGCAAAAAATTTCAGAATTGCACCTTGCAATGTGGAGATATTACTGTTTGTGCATTTACAATATTCATTGATTTTTGCCATTGAAAAACATGTTTTTCATATACCAGAAATGTTTGAAGCTACTGACTGAATGAAAGGAGCTGGCATCTCACTCTCTTTGAATCTTCTTTATCATGCTAGGATTAACAGGAAAAAGCAAAAAATTTCAGAATTGCACCTTGCAATGTGGAGATATTACTGTTTGTGCATTTACAATATTCATTGATTTTTGCCATTGAAAAACATGTTTTTCATATACCAGAAATGTTTGAAGCTACTGACTGAATGAAAGGAGCTGGCATCTCACTCTCTTTGAATCTTCTTTATCATGCTAGGATTAACAGGAAAAAGCAAAAAATTTCAGAATTGCACCTTGCAATGTGGAGATATTACTGTTTGTGCATTTACAATATTCATTGATTTTTGCCATTGAAAAACGTCCAGAAATGTTTGAAGCTACTGACTGAATGAAAGGAGCTGGCATCTCACTCTCTTTGAATCTTCTTTATCATGCTAGGATTAACAGGAAAAAGCTAAAAATTTCAGAATTGCACCGTGCAATGTGGAGATATTACTGTTTGTGCATTTACAATATTCATTGATTTTTGCCATTGAAAAACATGTTTTTCATATACCAGAAATGTTTGAAGCTACTGACTGAATGAAAGGAGCTGGCATCTCACTCTCTTTGAATCTTCTTTATCATGCTAGGATTAGCAGGAAAAAGCAAAAAATTTCAGAATTGCACCTTGCAATGTGGAGATATTACTGTTTGTGCATTTACAATATTCATTGATTTTTGCCATTGAAAAACATGTTTTTCATATACCAGAAATGTTTGAAGCTACTGACTGAATGAAAGGAGCTGGCATCTCACTCTCTTTGAATCTTCTTTATCATGCTAGGATTAACAGGAAAAAGCAAAAAATTTCAGAATTGCACCTTGCAATGTGGAGATATTACTGTTTGTGCATTTACAATATTCATTGATTTTTGCCATTGAAAAACATGTTTTTCATATACCAGAAATGTTTGAAGCTACTGACTGAATGAAAGGAGCTGGCATCTCACTCTCTTTGAATCTTCTTTATCATGCTAGGATTAACAGGAAAAAGCTAAAAATTTCAGAATTGCACCGTGCAATGTGGAGATATTACTGTTTGTGCATTTACAATATTCATTGATTTTTGCCATTGAAAAACATGTTTTTCATATACCAGAAATGTTTGAAGCTACTGACTGAATGAAAGGAGCTGGCATCTCACTCTCTTTGAATCTTCTTTATCATTCTAGGATTAGCAGGAAAAAGCAAAAAATTTCAGAATTGCACCTTGCAATGTGGAGATATTACTGTTTGTGCATTTACAATATTCATTGATTTTTGCCATTGAAAAACATGTTTTTCATATACCAGAAATGTTTGAAGCTACTGACTGAATGAAAGGAGCTGGCATCTCACTCTCTTTGAATCTTCTTTATCATGCTAGGATTAGCAGGAAAAAGCAAAAAATTTCAGAATTGCACCTTGCAATGTGGAGATATTACTGTTTGTGCATTTACAATATTCATTGATTTTTGCCATTGAAAAACATGTTTTTCATATACCAGAAATGTTTGAAGCTACTGACTGAATGAAAGGAGCTGGCATCTCACTCTCTTTGAATCTTCTTTATCATGCTAGGATTAGCAGGAAAAAGCAAAAAATTTCAGAATTGCACCTTGCAATGTGGAGATATTACTGTTTGTGCATTTACAATATTCATTGATTTTTGCCATTGAAAAACATGTTTTTCATATACCAGAAATGTTTGAAGCTACTGACTGAATGAAAGGAGCTGGCATCTCACTCTCTTTGAATCTTCTTTATCATGCTAGGATTAACAGGAAAAAGCAAAAAATTTCAGAATTGCACCTTGCAATGTGGAGATATTACTGTTTGTGCATTTACAATATTCATTGATTTTTGCCATTGAAAAACATGTTTTTCATATACCAGAAATGTTTGAAGCTACTGACTGAATGAAAGGAGCTGGCATCTCACTCTCTTTGAATCTTCTTTATCATGCTAGGATTAACAGGAAAAAGCAAAAAATTTCAGAATTGCACCTTGCAATGTGGAGATATTACTGTTTGTGCATTTACAATATTCATTGATTTTTGCCATTGAAAAACGTCCAGAAATGTTTGAAGCTACTGACTGAATGAAAGGAGCTGGCATCTCACTCTCTTTGAATCTTCTTTATCATGCTAGGATTAACAGGAAAAAGCTAAAAATTTCAGAATTGCACCGTGCAATGTGGAGATATTACTGTTTGTGCATTTACAATATTCATTGATTTTTGCCATTGAAAAACATGTTTTTCATATACCAGAAATGTTTGAAGCTACTGACTGAATGAAAGGAGCTGGCATCTCACTCTCTTTGAATCTTCTTTATCATGCTAGGATTAGCAGGAAAAAGCAAAAAATTTCAGAATTGCACCTTACAATGTGGAGATATTACTGTTTGTGCATTTACAATATTCATTGATTTTTGCCATTGAAAAACATGTTTTTCATATACCAGAAATGTTTGAAGCTACTGACTGAATGAAAGGAGCTGGCATCTCACTCTCTTTGAATCTTCTTTATCATGCTAGGATTAACAGGAAAAAGCAAAAAATTTCAGAATTGCACCTTGCAATGTGGAGATATTACTGTTTGTGCATTTACAATATTCATTGATTTTTGCCATTGAAAAACATGTTTTTCATATACCAGAAATGTTTGAAGCTACTGACTGAATGAAAGGAGCTGGCATCTCACTCTCTTTGAATCTTCTTTATCATGCTAGGATTAACAGGAAAAAGCAAAAAATTTCAGAATTGCACCTTGCAATGTGGAGATATTACTGTTTGTGCATTTACAATATTCATTGATTTTTGCCATTGAAAAACATGTTTTTCATATACCAGAAATGTTTGAAGCTACTGACTGAATGAAAGGAGCTGGCATCTCACTCTCTTTGAATCTTCTTTATCATTCTAGGATTAGCAGGAAAAAGCAAAAAATTTCAGAATTGCACCTTGCAATGTGGAGATATTACTGTTTGTGCATTTACAATATTCATTGATTTTTGCCATTGAAAAACATGTTTTTCATATACCAGAAATGTTTGAAGCTACTGACTGAATGAAAGGAGCTGGCATCTCACTCTCTTTGAATCTTCTTTATCATGCTAGGATTAACAGGAAAAAGCTAAAAATTTCAGAATTGCACCGTGCAATGTGGAGATATTACTGTTTGTGCATTTACAATATTCATTGATTTTTGCCATTGAAAAACATGTTTTTCATATACCAGAAATGTTTGAAGCTACTGACTGAATGAAAGGAGCTGGCATCTCACTCTCTTTGAATCTTCTTTATCATGCTAGGATTAGCAGGAAAAAGCAAAAAATTTCAGAATTGCAACTTGCAATGTGGAGTTATTACTGTTTGTGCATTTACAATATTCATTGATTTTTGCCATTGAAAAACGTCCAGAAATGTTTGAAGCTACTGACTGAATGAAAGGAGCTGGCATCTCACTCTCTTTGAATCTTCTTTATCATGCTAGGATTAGCAGGAAAAAGCAAAAAATTTCAGAATTGCACCTTGCAATGTGGAGATATTACTGTTTGTGCATTTACAATATTCATTGATTTTTGCCATTGAAAAACATGTTTTTCATATACCAGAAATGTTTGAAGCTACTGACTGAATGAAAGGAGCTGGCATCTCACTCTCTTTGAATCTTCTTTATCATGCTAGGATTAGCAGGAAAAAGCAAAAAATTTCAGAATTGCACCTTGCAATGTGGAGATATTACTGTTTGTGCATTTACAATATTCATTGATTTTTGCCATTGAAAAACATGTTTTTCATATACCAGAAATGTTTGAAGCTACTGACAATGAAAGGAGCTGGCATCTCACTCTCTTTGAATCTTCTTTATCATGCTAGGATTAACAGGAAAAAGCAAAAAATTTCAGAATTGCACCTTGCAATGTGGAGATATTACTGTTTGTGCATTTACAATATTCATTGATTTTTGCCATTGAAAAACGTCCAGAAATGTTTGAAGCTACTGACTGAATGAAAGGAGCTGGCATCTCACTCTCTTTGAATCTTCTTTATCATGCTAGGATTAACAGGAAAAAGCTAAAAATTTCAGAATTGCACCGTGCAATGTGGAGATATTACTGTTTGTGCATTTACAATATTCATTGATTTTTGCCATTGAAAAACATGTTTTTCATATACCAGAAATGTTTGAAGCTACTGACTGAATGAAAGGAGCTGGCATCTCACTCTCTTTGAATCTTCTTTATCATGCTAGGATTAGCAGGAAAAAGCAAAAAATTTCAGAATTGCACCTTGCAATGTGGAGATATTACTGTTTGTGCATTTACAATATTCATTGATTTTTGCCATTGAAAAACATGTTTTTCATATACCAGAAATGTTTGAAGCTACTGACTGAATGAAAGGAGCTGGCATCTCACTCTCTTTGAATCTTCTTTATCATGCTAGGATTAACAGGAAAAAGCAAAAAATTTCAGAATTGCACCTTGCAATGTGGAGATATTACTGTTTGTGCATTTACAATATTCATTGATTTTTGCCATTGAAAAACATGTTTTTCATATACCAGAAATGTTTGAAGCTACTGACTGAATGAAAGGAGCTGGCATCTCACTCTCTTTGAATCTTCTTTATCATGCTAGGATTAACAGGAAAAAGCTAAAAATTTCAGAATTGCACCGTGCAATGTGGAGATATTACTGTTTGTGCATTTACAATATTCATTGATTTTTGCCATTGAAAAACATGTTTTTCATATACCAGAAATGTTTGAAGCTACTGACTGAATGAAAGGAGCTGGCATCTCACTCTCTTTGAATCTTCTTTATCATTCTAGGATTAGCAGGAAAAAGCAAAAAATTTCAGAATTGCACCTTGCAATGTGGAGATATTACTGTTTGTGCATTTACAATATTCATTGATTTTTGCCATTGAAAAACATGTTTTTCATATACCAGAAATGTTTGAAGCTACTGACTGAATGAAAGGAGCTGGCATCTCACTCTCTTTGAATCTTCTTTATCATGCTAGGATTAACAGGAAAAAGCTAAAAATTTCAGAATTGCACCGTGCAATGTGGAGATATTACTGTTTGTGCATTTACAATATTCATTGATTTTTGCCATTGAAAAACATGTTTTTCATATACCAGAAATGTTTGAAGCTACTGACTGAATGAAAGGAGCTGGCATCTCACTCTCTTTGAATCTTCTTTATCATGCTAGGATTAGCAGGAAAAAGCAAAAAATTTCAGAATTGCACCTTGCAATGTGGAGATATTACTGTTTGTGCATTTACAATATTCATTGATTTTTGCCATTGAAAAACATGTTTTTCATATACCAGAAATGTTTGAAGCTACTGACTGAATGAAAGGAGCTGGCATCTCACTCTCTTTGAATCTTCTTTATCATGCTAGGATTAGCAGGAAAAAGCAAAAAATTTCAGAATTGCACCTTGCAATGTGGAGATATTACTGTTTGTGCATTTACAATATTCATTGATTTTTGCCATTGAAAAACATGTTTTTCATATACCAGAAATGTTTGAAGCTACTGACTGAATGAAAGGAGCTGGCATCTCACTCTCTTTGAATCTTCTTTATCATGCTAGGATTAGCAGGAAAAAGCAAAAAATTTCAGAATTGCACCTTGCAATGTGGAGATATTACTGTTTGTGCATTTACAATATTCATTGATTTTTGCCATTGAAAAACGTCCAGAAATGTTTGAAGCTACTGACTGAATGAAAGGAGCTGGCATCTCACTCTCTTTGAATCTTCTTTATCATGCTAGGATTAGCAGGAAAAAGCAAAAAATTTCAGAATTGCACCTTGCAATGTGGAGATATTACTGTTTGTGCATTTACAATATTCATTGATTTTTGCCATTGAAAAACATGTTTTTCATATACCAGAAATGTTTGAAGCTACTGACTGAATGAAAGGAGCTGGCATCTCACTCTCTTTGAATCTTCTTTATCATGCTAGGATTAGCAGGAAAAAGCAAAAAATTTCAGAATTGCACCTTGCAATGTGGAGATATTACTGTTTGTGCATTTACAATATTCATTGATTTTTGCCATTGAAAAACATGTTTTTCATATACCAGAAATGTTTGAAGCTACTGACTGAATGAAAGGAGCTGGCATCTCACTCTCTTTGAATCTTCTTTATCATGCTAGGATTAGCAGGAAAAAGCAAAAAATTTCAGAATTGCACCTTGCAATGTGGAGATATTACTGTTTGTGCATTTACAATATTCATTGATTTTTGCCATTGAAAAACATGTTTTTCATATACCAGAAATGTTTGAAGCTACTGACAATGAAAGGAGCTGGCATCTCACTCTCTTTGAATCTTCTTTATCATGCTAGGATTAACAGGAAAAAGCAAAAAATTTCAGAATTGCACCTTGCAATGTGGAGATATTACTGTTTGTGCATTTACAATATTCATTGATTTTTGCCATTGAAAAACGTCCAGAAATGTTTGAAGCTACTGACTGAATGAAAGGAGCTGGCATCTCACTCTCTTTGAATCTTCTTTATCATGCTAGGATTAACAGGAAAAAGCTAAAAATTTCAGAATTGCACCGTGCAATGTGGAGATATTACTGTTTGTGCATTTACAATATTCATTGATTTTTGCCATTGAAAAACATGTTTTTCATATACCAGAAATGTTTGAAGCTACTGACTGAATGAAAGGAGCTGGCATCTCACTCTCTTTGAATCTTCTTTATCATGCTAGGATTAGCAGGAAAAAGCTAAAAATTTCAGAATTGCACCTTGCAATGTGGAGATATTACTGTTTGTGCATTTACAATATTCATTGATTTTTGCCATTGAAAAACATGTTTTTCATATACCAGAAATGTTTGAAGCTACTGACTGAATGAAAGGAGCTGGCATCTCACTCTCTTTGAATCTTCTTTATCATTCTAGGATTAGCAGGAAAAAGCAAAAAATTTCAGAATTGCACCTTGCAATGTGGAGATATTACTGTTTGTGCATTTACAATATTCATTGATTTTTGCCATTGAAAAACATGTTTTGAATATACCAGAAATGTTTGAAGCTACTGACTGAATGAAAGGAGCTGGCATCTCACTCTCTTTGAATCTTCTTTATCATGCTAGGATTAACAGGAAAAAGCTAAAAATTTCAGAATTGCACCGTGCAATGTGGAGATATTACTGTTTGTGCATTTACAATATTCATTGATTTTTGCCATTGAAAAACATGTTTTTCATATACCAGAAATGTTTGAAGCTACTGACTGAATGAAAGGAGCTGGCATCTCACTCTCTTTGAATCTTCTTTATCATGCTAGGATTAGCAGGAAAAAGCAAAAAATTTCAGAATTGCACCTTGCAATGTGGTTATTACTGTTTGTGCATTTACAATATTCATTGATTTTTGCCATTGAAAAACGTCCAGAAATGTTTGAAGCTACTGACTGAATGAAAGGAGCTGGCATCTCACTCTCTTTGAATCTTCTTTATCATGCTAGGATTAGCAGGAAAAAGCAAAAAATTTCAGAATTGCACCTTGCAATGTGGAGATATTACTGTTTGTGCATTTACAATATTCATTGATTTTTGCCATTGAAAAACATGTTTTTCATATACCAGAAATGTTTGAAGCTACTGACTGAATGAAAGGAGCTGGCATCTCACTCTCTTTGAATCTTCTTTATCATGCTAGGATTAGCAGGAAAAAGCAAAAAATTTCAGAATTGCACCTTGCAATGTGGAGATATTACTGTTTGTGCATTTACAATATTCATTGATTTTTGCCATTGAAAAACATGTTTTTCATATACCAGAAATGTTTGAAGCTACTGACTGAATGAAAGGAGCTGGCATCTCACTCTCTTTGAATCTTCTTTATCATGCTAGGATTAGCAGGAAAAAGCAAAAAATTTCAGAATTGCACCTTGCAATGTGGAGATATTACTGTTTGTGCATTTACAATATTCATTGATTTTTGCCATTGAAAAACATGTTTTTCATATACCAGAAATGTTTGAAGCTACTGACTGAATGAAAGGAGCTGGCATCTCACTCTCTTTGAATCTTCTTTATCATGCTAGGATTAACAGGAAAAAGCAAAAAATTTCAGAATTGCACCTTGCAATGTGGAGATATTACTGTTTGTGCATTTACAATATTCATTGATTTTTGCCATTGAAAAACATGTTTTTCATATACCAGAAATGTTTGAAGCTACTGACTGAATGAAAGGAGCTGGCATCTCACTCTCTTTGAATCTTCTTTATCATGCTAGGATTAACAGGAAAAAGCTAAAAATTTCAGAATTGCACCGTGCAATGTGGAGATATTACTGTTTGTGCATTTACAATATTCATTGATTTTTGCCATTGAAAAACATGTTTTTCATATACCAGAAATGTTTGAAGCTACTGACTGAATGAAAGGAGCTGGCATCTCACTCTCTTTGAATCTTCTTTATCATGCTAGGATTAGCAGGAAAAAGCAAAAAATTTCAGAATTGCACCTTGCAATGTGGAGATATTACTGTTTGTGCATTTACAATATTCATTGATTTTTGCCATTGAAAAACATGTTTTTCATATACCAGAAATGTTTGAAGCTACTGACTGAATGAAAGGAGCTGGCATCTCACTCTCTTTGAATCTTCTTTATCATGCTAGGATTAGCAGGAAAAAGCAAAAAATTTCAGAATTGCACCTTGCAATGTGGAGATATTACTGTTTGTGCATTTACAATATTCATTGATTTTTGCCATTGAAAAACATGTTTTTCATATACCAGAAATGTTTGAAGCTACTGACAATGAAAGGAGCTGGCATCTCACTCTCTTTGAATCTTCTTTATCATGCTAGGATTAACAGGAAAAAGCAAAAAATTTCAGAATTGCACCTTGCAATGTGGAGATATTACTGTTTGTGCATTTACAATATTCATTGATTTTTGCCATTGAAAAACGTCCAGAAATGTTTGAAGCTACTGACTGAATGAAAGGAGCTGGCATCTCACTCTCTTTGAATCTTCTTTATCATGCTAGGATTAACAGGAAAAAGCTAAAAATTTCAGAATTGCACCGTGCAATGTGGAGATATTACTGTTTGTGCATTTACAATATTCATTGATTTTTGCCATTGAAAAACATGTTTTTCATATACCAGAAATGTTTGAAGCTACTGACTGAATGAAAGGAGCTGGCATCTCACTCTCTTTGAATCTTCTTTATCATGCTAGGATTAGCAGGAAAAAGCAAAAAATTTCAGAATTGCACCTTGCAATGTGGAGATATTACTGTTTGTGCATTTACAATATTCATTGATTTTTGCCATTGAAAAACATGTTTTTCATATACCAGAAATGTTTGAAGCTACTGACTGAATGAAAGGAGCTGGCATCTCACTCTCTTTGAATCTTCTTTATCATGCTAGGATTAGCAGGAAAAAGCAAAAAATTTCAGAATTGCACCTTGCAATGTGGAGATATTACTGTTTGTGCATTTACAATATTCATTGATTTTTGCCATTGAAAAACATGTTTTTCATATACCAGAAATGTTTGAAGCTACTGACAATGAAAGGAGCTGGCATCTCACTCTCTTTGAATCTTCTTTATCATGCTAGGATTAACAGGAAAAAGCAAAAAATTTCAGAATTGCACCTTGCAATGTGGAGATATTACTGTTTGTGCATTTACAATATTCATTGATTTTTGCCATTGAAAAACGTCCAGAAATGTTTGAAGCTACTGACTGAATGAAAGGAGCTGGCATCTCACTCTCTTTGAATCTTCTTTATCATGCTAGGATTAACAGGAAAAAGCTAAAAATTTCAGAATTGCACCGTGCAATGTGGAGATATTACTGTTTGTGCATTTACAATATTCATTGATTTTTGCCATTGAAAAACATGTTTTTCATATACCAGAAATGTTTGAAGCTACTGACTGAATGAAAGGAGCTGGCATCTCACTCTCTTTGAATCTTCTTTATCATGCTAGGATTAGCAGGAAAAAGCAAAAAATTTCAGAATTGCACCTTGCAATGTGGAGATATTACTGTTTGTGCATTTACAATATTCATTGATTTTTGCCATTGAAAAACATGTTTTTCATATACCAGAAATGTTTGAAGCTACTGACTGAATGAAAGGAGCTGGCATCTCACTCTCTTTGAATCTTCTTTATCATGCTAGGATTAACAGGAAAAAGCAAAAAATTTCAGAATTGCACCTTGCAATGTGGAGATATTACTGTTTGTGCATTTACAATATTCATTGATTTTTGCCATTGAAAAACATGTTTTTCATATACCAGAAATGTTTGAAGCTACTGACTGAATGAAAGGAGCTGGCATCTCACTCTCTTTGAATCTTCTTTATCATGCTAGGATTAACAGGAAAAAGCTAAAAATTTCAGAATTGCACCGTGCAATGTGGAGATATTACTGTTTGTGCATTTACAATATTCATTGATTTTTGCCATTGAAAAACATGTTTTTCATATACCAGAAATGTTTGAAGCTACTGACTGAATGAAAGGAGCTGGCATCTCACTCTCTTTGAATCTTCTTTATCATTCTAGGATTAGCAGGAAAAAGCAAAAAATTTCAGAATTGCACCTTGCAATGTGGAGATATTACTGTTTGTGCATTTACAATATTCATTGATTTTTGCCATTGAAAAACATGTTTTTCATATACCAGAAATGTTTGAAGCTACTGACTGAATGAAAGGAGCTGGCATCTCACTCTCTTTGAATCTTCTTTATCATGCTAGGATTAACAGGAAAAAGCTAAAAATTTCAGAATTGCACCGTGCAATGTGGAGATATTACTGTTTGTGCATTTACAATATTCATTGATTTTTGCCATTGAAAAACATGTTTTTCATATACCAGAAATGTTTGAAGCTACTGACTGAATGAAAGGAGCTGGCATCTCACTCTCTTTGAATCTTCTTTATCATGCTAGGATTAGCAGGAAAAAGCAAAAAATTTCAGAATTGCAACTTGCAATGTGGAGTTATTACTGTTTGTGCATTTACAATATTCATTGATTTTTGCCATTGAAAAACGTCCAGAAATGTTTGAAGCTACTGACTGAATGAAAGGAGCTGGCATCTCACTCTCTTTGAATCTTCTTTATCATGCTAGGATTAGCAGGAAAAAGCAAAAAATTTCAGAATTGCACCTTGCAATGTGGAGATATTACTGTTTGTGCATTTACAATATTCATTGATTTTTGCCATTGAAAAACATGTTTTTCATATACCAGAAATGTTTGAAGCTACTGACTGAATGAAAGGAGCTGGCATCTCACTCTCTTTGAATCTTCTTTATCATGCTAGGATTAGCAGGAAAAAGCAAAAAATTTCAGAATTGCACCTTGCAATGTGGAGATATTACTGTTTGTGCATTTACAATATTCATTGATTTTTGCCATTGAAAAACATGTTTTTCATATACCAGAAATGTTTGAAGCTACTGACTGAATGAAAGGAGCTGGCATCTCACTCTCTTTGAATCTTCTTTATCATGCTAGGATTAGCAGGAAAAAGCAAAAAATTTCAGAATTGCACCTTGCAATGTGGAGATATTACTGTTTGTGCATTTACAATATTCATTGATTTTTGCCATTGAAAAACATGTTTTTCATATACCAGAAATGTTTGAAGCTACTGACAATGAAAGGAGCTGGCATCTCACTCTCTTTGAATCTTCTTTATCATGCTAGGATTAACAGGAAAAAGCAAAAAATTTCAGAATTGCACCTTGCAATGTGGAGATATTACTGTTTGTGCATTTACAATATTCATTGATTTTTGCCATTGAAAAACGTCCAGAAATGTTTGAAGCTACTGACTGAATGAAAGGAGCTGGCATCTCACTCTCTTTGAATCTTCTTTATCATGCTAGGATTAACAGGAAAAAGCTAAAAATTTCAGAATTGCACCGTGCAATGTGGAGATATTACTGTTTGTGCATTTACAATATTCATTGATTTTTGCCATTGAAAAACATGTTTTTCATATACCAGAAATGTTTGAAGCTACTGACTGAATGAAAGGAGCTGGCATCTCACTCTCTTTGAATCTTCTTTATCATGCTAGGATTAGCAGGAAAAAGCTAAAAATTTCAGAATTGCACCTTGCAATGTGGAGATATTACTGTTTGTGCATTTACAATATTCATTGATTTTTGCCATTGAAAAACATGTTTTTCATATACCAGAAATGTTTGAAGCTACTGACTGAATGAAAGGAGCTGGCATCTCACTCTCTTTGAATCTTCTTTATCATTCTAGGATTAGCAGGAAAAAGCAAAAAATTTCAGAATTGCACCTTGCAATGTGGAGATATTACTGTTTGTGCATTTACAATATTCATTGATTTTTGCCATTGAAAAACATGTTTTGAATATACCAGAAATGTTTGAAGCTACTGACTGAATGAAAGGAGCTGGCATCTCACTCTCTTTGAATCTTCTTTATCATGCTAGGATTAACAGGAAAAAGCTAAAAATTTCAGAATTGCACCGTGCAATGTGGAGATATTACTGTTTGTGCATTTACAATATTCATTGATTTTTGCCATTGAAAAACATGTTTTTCATATACCAGAAATGTTTGAAGCTACTGACTGAATGAAAGGAGCTGGCATCTCACTCTCTTTGAATCTTCTTTATCATGCTAGGATTAGCAGGAAAAAGCAAAAAATTTCAGAATTGCACCTTGCAATGTGGTTATTACTGTTTGTGCATTTACAATATTCATTGATTTTTGCCATTGAAAAACGTCCAGAAATGTTTGAAGCTACTGACTGAATGAAAGGAGCTGGCATCTCACTCTCTTTGAATCTTCTTTATCATGCTAGGATTAGCAGGAAAAAGCAAAAAATTTCAGAATTGCACCTTGCAATGTGGAGATATTACTGTTTGTGCATTTACAATATTCATTGATTTTTGCCATTGAAAAACATGTTTTTCATATACCAGAAATGTTTGAAGCTACTGACTGAATGAAAGGAGCTGGCATCTCACTCTCTTTGAATCTTCTTTATCATGCTAGGATTAGCAGGAAAAAGCAAAAAATTTCAGAATTGCACCTTGCAATGTGGAGATATTACTGTTTGTGCATTTACAATATTCATTGATTTTTGCCATTGAAAAACATGTTTTTCATATACCAGAAATGTTTGAAGCTACTGACTGAATGAAAGGAGCTGGCATCTCACTCTCTTTGAATCTTCTTTATCATGCTAGGATTAGCAGGAAAAAGCAAAAAATTTCAGAATTGCACCTTGCAATGTGGAGATATTACTGTTTGTGCATTTACAATATTCATTGATTTTTGCCATTGAAAAACATGTTTTTCATATACCAGAAATGTTTGAAGCTACTGACTGAATGAAAGGAGCTGGCATCTCACTCTCTTTGAATCTTCTTTATCATGCTAGGATTAACAGGAAAAAGCAAAAAATTTCAGAATTGCACCTTGCAATGTGGAGATATTACTGTTTGTGCATTTACAATATTCATTGATTTTTGCCATTGAAAAACATGTTTTTCATATACCAGAAATGTTTGAAGCTACTGACTGAATGAAAGGAGCTGGCATCTCACTCTCTTTGAATCTTCTTTATCATGCTAGGATTAACAGGAAAAAGCTAAAAATTTCAGAATTGCACCGTGCAATGTGGAGATATTACTGTTTGTGCATTTACAATATTCATTGATTTTTGCCATTGAAAAACATGTTTTTCATATACCAGAAATGTTTGAAGCTACTGACTGAATGAAAGGAGCTGGCATCTCACTCTCTTTGAATCTTCTTTATCATGCTAGGATTAGCAGGAAAAAGCAAAAAATTTCAGAATTGCACCTTGCAATGTGGAGATATTACTGTTTGTGCATTTACAATATTCATTGATTTTTGCCATTGAAAAACATGTTTTTCATATACCAGAAATGTTTGAAGCTACTGACTGAATGAAAGGAGCTGGCATCTCACTCTCTTTGAATCTTCTTTATCATGCTAGGATTAACAGGAAAAAGCTAAAAATTTCAGAATTGCACCGTGCAATGTGGAGATATTACTGTTTGTGCATTTACAATATTCATTGATTTTTGCCATTGAAAAACATGTTTTTCATATACCAGAAATGTTTGAAGCTACTGACTGAATGAAAGGAGCTGGCATCTCACTCTCTTTGAATCTTCTTTATCATGCTAGGATTAGCAGGAAAAAGCAAAAAATTTCAGAATTGCACCTTGCAATGTGGAGATATTACTGTTTGTGCATTTACAATATTCATTGATTTTTGCCATTGAAAAACATGTTTTTCATATACCAGAAATGTTTGAAGCTACTGACTGAATGAAAGGAGCTGGCATCTCACTCTCTTTGAATCTTCTTTATCATGCTAGGATTAACAGGAAAAAGCAAAAAATTTCAGAATTGCACCTTGCAATGTGGAGATATTACTGTTTGTGCATTTACAATATTCATTGATTTTTGCCATTGAAAAACATGTTTTTCATATACCAGAAATGTTTGAAGCTACTGACTGAATGAAAGGAGCTGGCATCTCACTCTCTTTGAATCTTCTTTATCATGCTAGGATTAACAGGAAAAAGCTAAAAATTTCAGAATTGCACCGTGCAATGTGGAGATATTACTGTTTGTGCATTTACAATATTCATTGATTTTTGCCATTGAAAAACATGTTTTTCATATACCAGAAATGTTTGAAGCTACTGACTGAATGAAAGGAGCTGGCATCTCACTCTCTTTGAATCTTCTTTATCATGCTAGGATTAGCAGGAAAAAGCAAAAAATTTCAGAATTGCACCTTGCAATGTGGAGATATTACTGTTTGTGCATTTACAATATTCATTGATTTTTGCCATTGAAAAACATGTTTTTCATATACCAGAAATGTTTGAAGCTACTGACTGAATGAAAGGAGCTGGCATCTCACTCTCTTTGAATCTTCTTTATCATGCTATAATTAGCAGGAAAAAGCAAAAAATTTCAGAATTGCACCTTGCAATGTGGAGATATTACTGTTTGTGCATTTACAATATTCATTGATTTTTGCCATTGAAAAACATGTTTTTCATATACCAGAAATGTTTGAAGCTACTGACTGAATGAAAGGAGCTGGCATCTCACTCTCTTTGAATCTTCTTTATCATGCTAGGATTAGCAGGAAAAAGCAAAAAATTTCAGAATTGCACCTTGCAATGTGGAGATATTACTGTTTGTGCATTTACAATATTCATTGATTTTTGCCATTGAAAAACATGTTTTTCATATACCAGAAATGTTTGAAGCTACTGACTGAATGAAAGGAGCTGGCATCTCACTCTCTTTGAATCTTCTTTATCATGCTAGGATTAACAGGAAAAAGCAAAAAATTTCAGAATTGCACCTTGCAATGTGGAGATATTACTGTTTGTGCATTTACAATATTCATTGATTTTTGCCATTGAAAAACATGTTTTTCATATACCAGAAATGTTTGAAGCTACTGACTGAATGAAAGGAGCTGGCATCTCACTCTCTTTGAATCTTCTTTATCATGCTAGGATTAACAGGAAAAAGCTAAAAATTTCAGAATTGCACCGTGCAATGTGGAGATATTACTGTTTGTGCATTTACAATATTCATTGATTTTTGCCATTGAAAAACGTCCAGAAATGTTTGAAGCTACTGACTGAATGAAAGGAGCTGGCATCTCACTCTCTTTGAATCTTCTTTATCATGCTAGGATTAACAGGAAAAAGCTAAAAATTTCAGAATTGCACCGTGCAATGTGGAGATATTACTGTTTGTGCATTTACAATATTCATTGATTTTTGCCATTGAAAAACATGTTTTTCATATACCAGAAATGTTTGAAGCTACTGACTGAATGAAAGGAGCTGGCATCTCACTCTCTTTGAATCTTCTTTATCATGCTAGGATTAGCAGGAAAAAGCAAAAAATTTCAGAATTGCACCTTACAATGTGGAGATATTACTGTTTGTGCATTTACAATATTCATTGATTTTTGCCATTGAAAAACATGTTTTTCATATACCAGAAATGTTTGAAGCTACTGACTGAATGAAAGGAGCTGGCATCTCACTCTCTTTGAATCTTCTTTATCATGCTAGGATTAACAGGAAAAAGCAAAAAATTTCAGAATTGCACCTTGCAATGTGGAGATATTACTGTTTGTGCATTTACAATATTCATTGATTTTTGCCATTGAAAAACATGTTTTTCATATACCAGAAATGTTTGAAGCTACTGACTGAATGAAAGGAGCTGGCATCTCACTCTCTTTGAATCTTCTTTATCATGCTAGGATTAACAGGAAAAAGCTAAAAATTTCAGAATTGCACCGTGCAATGTGGAGATATTACTGTTTGTGCATTTACAATATTCATTGATTTTTGCCATTGAAAAACATGTTTTTCATATACCAGAAATGTTTGAAGCTACTGACTGAATGAAAGGAGCTGGCATCTCACTCTCTTTGAATCTTCTTTATCATTCTAGGATTAGCAGGAATAAGCAAAAAATTTCAGAATTGCACCTTGCAATGTGGAGATATTACTGTTTGTGCATTTACAATATTCATTGATTTTTGCCATTGAAAAACATGTTTTTCATATACCAGAAATGTTTGAAGCTACTGACTGAATGAAAGGAGCTGGCATCTCACTCTCTTTGAATCTTCTTTATCATGCTAGGATTAACAGGAAAAAGCTAAAAATTTCAGAATTGCACCGTGCAATGTGGAGATATTACTGTTTGTGCATTTACAATATTCATTGATTTTTGCCATTGAAAAACATGTTTTTCATATACCAGAAATGTTTGAAGCTACTGACTGAATGAAAGGAGCTGGCATCTCACTCTCTTTGAATCTTCTTTATCATGCTAGGATTAGCAGGAAAAAGCAAAAAATTTCAGAATTGCAACTTGCAATGTGGAGTTATTACTGTTTGTGCATTTACAATATTCATTGATTTTTGCCATTGAAAAACGTCCAGAAATGTTTGAAGCTACTGACTGAATGAAAGGAGCTGGCATCTCACTCTCTTTGAATCTTCTTTATCATGCTAGGATTAGCAGGAAAAAGCAAAAAATTTCAGAATTGCACCTTGCAATGTGGAGATATTACTGTTTGTGCATTTACAATATTCATTGATTTTTGCCATTGAAAAACATGTTTTTCATATACCAGAAATGTTTGAAGCTACTGACTGAATGAAAGGAGCTGGCATCTCACTCTCTTTGAATCTTCTTTATCATGCTAGGATTAGCAGGAAAAAGCAAAAAATTTCAGAATTGCACCTTGCAATGTGGAGATATTACTGTTTGTGCATTTACAATATTCATTGATTTTTGCCATTGAAAAACATGTTTTTCATATACCAGAAATGTTTGAAGCTACTGACAATGAAAGGAGCTGGCATCTCACTCTCTTTGAATCTTCTTTATCATGCTAGGATTAACAGGAAAAAGCAAAAAATTTCAGAATTGCACCTTGCAATGTGGAGATATTACTGTTTGTGCATTTACAATATTCATTGATTTTTGCCATTGAAAAACGTCCAGAAATGTTTGAAGCTACTGACTGAATGAAAGGAGCTGGCATCTCACTCTCTTTGAATCTTCTTTATCATGCTAGGATTAGCAGGAAAAAGCAAAAAATTTCAGAATTGCACCTTGCAATGTGGAGATATTACTGTTTGTGCATTTACAATATTCATTGATTTTTGCCATTGAAAAACATGTTTTTCATATACCAGAAATGTTTGAAGCTACTGACTGAATGAAAGGAGCTGGCATCTCACTCTCTTTGAATCTTCTTTATCATGCTAGGATTAGCAGGAAAAAGCAAAAAATTTCAGAATTGCACCTTGCAATGTGGAGATATTACTGTTTGTGCATTTACAATATTCATTGATTTTTGCCATTGAAAAACATGTTTTTCATATACCAGAAATGTTTGAAGCTACTGACTGAATGAAAGGAGCTGGCATCTCACTCTCTTTGAATCTTCTTTATCATGCTAGGATTAGCAGGAAAAAGCAAAAAATTTCAGAATTGCACCTTGCAATGTGGAGATATTACTGTTTGTGCATTTACAATATTCATTGATTTTTGCCATTGAAAAACATGTTTTTCATATACCAGAAATGTTTGAAGCTACTGACAATGAAAGGAGCTGGCATCTCACTCTCTTTGAATCTTCTTTATCATGCTAGGATTAACAGGAAAAAGCAAAAAATTTCAGAATTGCACCTTGCAATGTGGAGATATTACTGTTTGTGCATTTACAATATTCATTGATTTTTGCCATTGAAAAACGTCCAGAAATGTTTGAAGCTACTGACTGAATGAAAGGAGCTGGCATCTCACTCTCTTTGAATCTTCTTTATCATGCTAGGATTAACAGGAAAAAGCTAAAAATTTCAGAATTGCACCGTGCAATGTGGAGATATTACTGTTTGTGCATTTACAATATTCATTGATTTTTGCCATTGAAAAACATGTTTTTCATATACCAGAAATGTTTGAAGCTACTGACTGAATGAAAGGAGCTGGCATCTCACTCTCTTTGAATCTTCTTTATCATGCTAGGATTAGCAGGAAAAAGCTAAAAATTTCAGAATTGCACCTTGCAATGTGGAGATATTACTGTTTGTGCATTTACAATATTCATTGATTTTTGCCATTGAAAAACATGTTTTTCATATACCAGAAATGTTTGAAGCTACTGACTGAATGAAAGGAGCTGGCATCTCACTCTCTTTGAATCTTCTTTATCATTCTAGGATTAGCAGGAAAAAGCAAAAAATTTCAGAATTGCACCTTGCAATGTGGAGATATTACTGTTTGTGCATTTACAATATTCATTGATTTTTGCCATTGAAAAACATGTTTTGAATATACCAGAAATGTTTGAAGCTACTGACTGAATGAAAGGAGCTGGCATCTCACTCTCTTTGAATCTTCTTTATCATGCTAGGATTAACAGGAAAAAGCTAAAAATTTCAGAATTGCACCGTGCAATGTGGAGATATTACTGTTTGTGCATTTACAATATTCATTGATTTTTGCCATTGAAAAACATGTTTTTCATATACCAGAAATGTTTGAAGCTACTGACTGAATGAAAGGAGCTGGCATCTCACTCTCTTTGAATCTTCTTTATCATGCTAGGATTAGCAGGAAAAAGCAAAAAATTTCAGAATTGCACCTTGAAATGTGGTTATTACTGTTTGTGCATTTACAATATTCATTGATTTTTGCCATTGAAAAACGTCCAGAAATGTTTGAAGCTACTGACTGAATGAAAGGAGCTGGCATCTCACTCTCTTTGAATCTTCTTTATCATGCTAGGATTAGCAGGAAAAAGCAAAAAATTTCAGAATTGCACCTTGCAATGTGGAGATATTACTGTTTGTGCATTTACAATATTCATTGATTTTTGCCATTGAAAAACATGTTTTTCATATACCAGAAATGTTTGAAGCTACTGACTGAATGAAAGGAGCTGGCATCTCACTCTCTTTGAATCTTCTTTATCATGCTAGGATTAGCAGGAAAAAGCAAAAAATTTCAGAATTGCACCTTGCAATGTGGAGATATTACTGTTTGTGCATTTACAATATTCATTGATTTTTGCCATTGAAAAACATGTTTTTCATATACCAGAAATGTTTGAAGCTACTGACTGAATGAAAGGAGCTGGCATCTCACTCTCTTTGAATCTTCTTTATCATGCTAGGATTAGCAGGAAAAAGCAAAAAATTTCAGAATTGCACCTTGCAATGTGGAGATATTACTGTTTGTGCATTTACAATATTCATTGATTTTTGCCATTGAAAAACATGTTTTTCATATACCAGAAATGTTTGAAGCTACTGACTGAATGAAAGGAGCTGGCATCTCACTCTCTTTGAATCTTCTTTATCATGCTAGGATTAACAGGAAAAAGCAAAAAATTTCAGAATTGCACCTTGCAATGTGGAGATATTACTGTTTGTGCATTTACAATATTCATTGATTTTTGCCATTGAAAAACATGTTTTTCATATACCAGAAATGTTTGAAGCTACTGACTGAATGAAAGGAGCTGGCATCTCACTCTCTTTGAATCTTCTTTATCATGCTAGGATTAACAGGAAAAAGCTAAAAATTTCAGAATTGCACCGTGCAATGTGGAGATATTACTGTTTGTGCATTTACAATATTCATTGATTTTTGCCATTGAAAAACATGTTTTTCATATACCAGAAATGTTTGAAGCTACTGACTGAATGAAAGGAGCTGGCATCTCACTCTCTTTGAATCTTCTTTATCATGCTAGGATTAGCAGGAAAAAGCAAAAAATTTCAGAATTGCACCTTGCAATGTGGAGATATTACTGTTTGTGCATTTACAATATTCATTGATTTTTGCCATTGAAAAACATGTTTTTCATATACCAGAAATGTTTGAAGCTACTGACTGAATGAAAGGAGCTGGCATCTCACTCTCTTTGAATCTTCTTTATCATGCTAGGATTAACAGGAAAAAGCTAAAAATTTCAGAATTGCACCGTGCAATGTGGAGATATTACTGTTTGTGCATTTACAATATTCATTGATTTTTGCCATTGAAAAACATGTTTTTCATATACCAGAAATGTTTGAAGCTACTGACTGAATGAAAGGAGCTGGCATCTCACTCTCTTTGAATCTTCTTTATCATGCTAGGATTAGCAGGAAAAAGCAAAAAATTTCAGAATTGCACCTTGCAATGTGGAGATATTACTGTTTGTGCATTTACAATATTCATTGATTTTTGCCATTGAAAAACATGTTTTTCATATACCAGAAATGTTTGAAGCTACTGACTGAATGAAAGGAGCTGGCATCTCACTCTCTTTGAATCTTCTTTATCATGCTAGGATTAACAGGAAAAAGCAAAAAATTTCAGAATTGCACCTTGCAATGTGGAGATATTACTGTTTGTGCATTTACAATATTCATTGATTTTTGCCATTGAAAAACATGTTTTTCATATACCAGAAATGTTTGAAGCTACTGACTGAATGAAAGGAGCTGGCATCTCACTCTCTTTGAATCTTCTTTATCATGCTAGGATTAACAGGAAGAAGCTAAAAATTTCAGAATTGCACCGTGCAATGTGGAGATATTACTGTTTGTGCATTTACAATATTCATTGATTTTTGCCATTGAAAAACATGTTTTTCATATACCAGAAATGTTTGAAGCTACTGACTGAATGAAAGGAGCTGGCATCTCACTCTCTTTGAATCTTCTTTATCATGCTAGGATTAGCAGGAAAAAGCAAAAAATTTCAGAATTGCACCTTGCAATGTGGAGATATTACTGTTTGTGCATTTACAATATTCATTGATTTTTGCCATTGAAAAACATGTTTTTCATATACCAGAAATGTTTGAAGCTACTGACTGAATGAAAGGAGCTGGCATCTCACTCTCTTTGAATCTTCTTTATCATGCTATAATTAGCAGGAAAAAGCAAAAAATTTCAGAATTGCACCTTGCAATGTGGAGATATTACTGTTTGTGCATTTACAATATTCATTGATTTTTGCCATTGAAAAACATGTTTTTCATATACCAGAAATGTTTGAAGCTACTGACTGAATGAAAGGAGCTGGCATCTCACTCTCTTTGAATCTTCTTTATCATGCTAGGATTAGCAGGAAAAAGCAAAAAATTTCAGAATTGCACCTTGCAATGTGGAGATATTACTGTTTGTGCATTTACAATATTCATTGATTTTTGCCATTGAAAAACATGTTTTTCATATACCAGAAATGTTTGAAGCTACTGACTGAATGAAAGGAGCTGGCATCTCACTCTCTTTGAATCTTCTTTATCATGCTAGGATTAACAGGAAAAAGCAAAAAATTTCAGAATTGCACCTTGCAATGTGGAGATATTACTGTTTGTGCATTTACAATATTCATTGATTTTTGCCATTGAAAAACATGTTTTTCATATACCAGAAATGTTTGAAGCTACTGACTGAATGAAAGGAGCTGGCATCTCACTCTCTTTGAATCTTCTTTATCATGCTAGGATTAACAGGAAAAAGCTAAAAATTTCAGAATTGCACCGTGCAATGTGGAGATATTACTGTTTGTGCATTTACAATATTCATTGATTTTTGCCATTGAAAAACGTCCAGAAATGTTTGAAGCTACTGACTGAATGAAAGGAGCTGGCATCTCACTCTCTTTGAATCTTCTTTATCATGCTAGGATTAACAGGAAAAAGCTAAAAATTTCAGAATTGCACCGTGCAATGTGGAGATATTACTGTTTGTGCATTTACAATATTCATTGATTTTTGCCATTGAAAAACATGTTTTTCATATACCAGAAATGTTTGAAGCTACTGACTGAATGAAAGGAGCTGGCATCTCACTCTCTTTGA
The DNA here is from genome assembly GCF_046119375.1 of Phyllobates terribilis. Taxonomy (NCBI): domain Eukaryota; kingdom Metazoa; phylum Chordata; class Amphibia; order Anura; family Dendrobatidae; genus Phyllobates; species Phyllobates terribilis. Next base: position 24,510 of record NW_027371397.1, read on the forward strand.
ATCTTCTTTATCATGCTAGGATTAGCAGGAAAAAGCAAAAAATTTCAGAATTGCACCTTACAATGTGGAGATATTACTGTTTGTGCATTTACAATATTCATTGATTTTTGCCATTGAAAAACATGTTTTTCATATACCAGAAATGTTTGAAGCTACTGACTGAATGAAAGGAGCTGGCATCTCACTCTCTTTGAATCTTCTTTATCATGCTAGGATTAACAGGAAAAAGCAAAAAATTTCAGAATTGCACCTTGCAATGTGGAGATATTACTGTTTGTGCATTTACAATATTCATTGATTTTTGCCATTGAAAAACATGTTTTTCATATACCAGAAATGTTTGAAGCTACTGACTGAATGAAAGGAGCTGGCATCTCACTCTCTTTGAATCTTCTTTATCATGCTAGGATTAACAGGAAAAAGCTAAAAATTTCAGAATTGCACCGTGCAATGTGGAGATATTACTGTTTGTGCATTTACAATATTCATTGATTTTTGCCATTGAAAAACATGTTTTTCATATACCAGAAATGTTTGAAGCTACTGACTGAATGAAAGGAGCTGGCATCTCACTCTCTTTGAATCTTCTTTATCATTCTAGGATTAGCAGGAAAAAGCAAAAAATTTCAGAATTGCACCTTGCAATGTGGAGATATTACTGTTTGTGCATTTACAATATTCATTGATTTTTGCCATTGAAAAACATGTTTTTCATATACCAGAAATGTTTGAAGCTACTGACTGAATGAAAGGAGCTGGCATCTCACTCTCTTTGAATCTTCTTTATCATGCTAGGATTAACAGGAAAAAGCTAAAAATTTCAGAATTGCACCGTGCAATGTGGAGATATTACTGTTTGTGCATTTACAATATTCATTGATTTTTGCCATTGAAAAACATGTTTTTCATATACCAGAAATGTTTGAAGCTACTGACTGAATGAAAGGAGCTGGCATCTCACTCTCTTTGAATCTTCTTTATCATGCTAGGATTAGCAGGAAAAAGCAAAAAATTTCAGAATTGCAACTTGCAATGTGGAGTTATTACTGTTTGTGCATTTACAATATTCATTGATTTTTGCCATTGAAAAACGTCCAGAAATGTTTGAAGCTACTGACTGAATGAAAGGAGCTGGCATCTCACTCTCTTTGAATCTTCTTTATCATGCTAGGATTAGCAGGAAAAAGCAAAAAATTTCAGAATTGCACCTTGCAATGTGGAGATATTACTGTTTGTGCATTTACAATATTCATTGATTTTTGCCATTGAAAAACATGTTTTTCATATACCAGAAATGTTTGAAGCTACTGACTGAATGAAAGGAGCTGGCATCTCACTCTCTTTGAATCTTCTTTATCATGCTAGGATTAGCAGGAAAAAGCAAAAAATTTCAGAATTGCACCTTGCAATGTGGAGATATTACTGTTTGTGCATTTACAATATTCATTGATTTTTGCCATTGAAAAACATGTTTTTCATATACCAGAAATGTTTGAAGCTACTGACAATGAAAGGAGCTGGCATCTCACTCTCTTTGAATCTTCTTTATCATGCTAGGATTAACAGGAAAAAGCAAAAAATTTCAGAATTGCACCTTGCAATGTGGAGATATTACTGTTTGTGCATTTACAATATTCATTGATTTTTGCCATTGAAAAACGTCCAGAAATGTTTGAAGCTACTGACTGAATGAAAGGAGCTGGCATCTCACTCTCTTTGAATCTTCTTTATCATGCTAGGATTAACAGGAAAAAGCTAAAAATTTCAGAATTGCACCGTGCAATGTGGAGATATTACTGTTTGTGCATTTACAATATTCATTGATTTTTGCCATTGAAAAACATGTTTTTCATATACCAGAAATGTTTGAAGCTACTGACTGAATGAAAGGAGCTGGCATCTCACTCTCTTTGAATCTTCTTTATCATGCTAGGATTAGCAGGAAAAAGCAAAAAATTTCAGAATTGCACCTTGCAATGTGGAGATATTACTGTTTGTGCATTTACAATATTCATTGATTTTTGCCATTGAAAAACATGTTTTTCATATACCAGAAATGTTTGAAGCTACTGACTGAATGAAAGGAGCTGGCATCTCACTCTCTTTGAATCTTCTTTATCATGCTAGGATTAACAGGAAAAAGCAAAAAATTTCAGAATTGCACCTTGCAATGTGGAGATATTACTGTTTGTGCATTTACAATATTCATTGATTTTTGCCATTGAAAAACATGTTTTTCATATACCAGAAATGTTTGAAGCTACTGACTGAATGAAAGGAGCTGGCATCTCACTCTCTTTGAATCTTCTTTATCATGCTAGGATTAACAGGAAAAAGCTAAAAATTTCAGAATTGCACCGTGCAATGTGGAGATATTACTGTTTGTGCATTTACAATATTCATTGATTTTTGCCATTGAAAAACATGTTTTTCATATACCAGAAATGTTTGAAGCTACTGACTGAATGAAAGGAGCTGGCATCTCACTCTCTTTGAATCTTCTTTATCATTCTAGGATTAGCAGGAAAAAGCAAAAAATTTCAGAATTGCACCTTGCAATGTGGAGATATTACTGTTTGTGCATTTACAATATTCATTGATTTTTGCCATTGAAAAACATGTTTTTCATATACCAGAAATGTTTGAAGCTACTGACTGAATGAAAGGAGCTGGCATCTCACTCTCTTTGAATCTTCTTTATCATGCTAGGATTAACAGGAAAAAGCTAAAAATTTCAGAATTGCACCGTGCAATGTGGAGATATTACTGTTTGTGCATTTACAATATTCATTGATTTTTGCCATTGAAAAACATGTTTTTCATATACCAGAAATGTTTGAAGCTACTGACTGAATGAAAGGAGCTGGCATCTCACTCTCTTTGAATCTTCTTTATCATGCTAGGATTAGCAGGAAAAAGCAAAAAATTTCAGAATTGCAACTTGCAATGTGGAGTTATTACTGTTTGTGCATTTACAATATTCATTGATTTTTGCCATTGAAAAACGTCCAGAAATGTTTGAAGCTACTGACTGAATGAAAGGAGCTGGCATCTCACTCTCTTTGAATCTTCTTTATCATGCTAGGATTAGCAGGAAAAAGCAAAAAATTTCAGAATTGCACCTTGCAATGTGGAGATATTACTGTTTGTGCATTTACAATATTCATTGATTTTTGCCATTGAAAAAC
>NW_027371398.1:0-27695 GCF_046119375.1 Phyllobates terribilis
TGATTTTTGCCATTGAAAAACATGTTTTTCATATACCAGAAATGTTTGAAGCTACTGACTGAATGAAAGGAGCTGGCATCTCACTCTCTTTGAATCTTCTTTATCATGCTAGGATTAACAGGAAAAAGCTAAAAATTTCAGAATTGCACCGTGCAGTGTGGAGATATTACTGTTTGTGCATTTACAATATTCATTGATTTTTGCCATTGAAAAACATGTTTTTCATATACCAGAAATGTTTGAAGCTACTGACTGAATGAAAGGAGCTGGCATCTCACTCTCTTTGAATCTTCTTTATCATGCTAGGATTAGCAGGAAAAAGCAAAAAATTTCAGAATTGCACCTTGCAATGTGGAGATATTACTGTTTGTGCATTTACAATATTCATTGATTTTTGCCATTGAAAAACATGTTTTTCATATACCAGAAATGTTTGAAGCTACTGACTGAATGAAAGGAGCTGGCATCTCACTCTCTTTGAATCTTCTTTATCATGCTAGGATTAACAGGAAAAAGCTAAAAATTTCAGAATTGCACCTTGCAATGTGGAGATATTACTGTTTGTGCATTTACAATATTCATTGATTTTTGCCATTGAAAAACATGTTTTTCATATACCAGAAATGTTTGAAGCTACTGACTGAATGAAAGGAGCTGGCATCTCACTCTCTTTGAATCTTCTTTATCATGCTAGGATTAGCAGGAAAAAGCAAAAAATTTCAGAATTGCACCTTGCAATGTGGAGATATTACTGTTTGTGCATTTACAATATTCATTGATTTTTGCCATTGAAAAACATGTTTTTCATATACCAGAAATGTTTGAAGCTACTGACTGAATGAAAGGAGCTGGCATCTCACTCTCTTTGAATCTTCTTTATCATGCTAGGATTAACAGGAAAAAGCTAAAATTTCAGAATTGCACCGTGCAATGTGGAGATATTACTGTTTGTGCATTTACAATATTCATTGATTTTTGCCATTGAAAAACATGTTTTTCATATACCAGAAATGTTTGAAGCTACTGACTGAATGAAAGGAGCTGGCATCTCACTCTCTTTGAATCTTCTTTATCATGCTAGGATTAGCAGGAAAAAGCAAAAAATTTCAGAATTGCACCTTGCAATGTGGAGATATTACTGTTTGTGCATTTACAATATTCATTGATTTTTGCCATTGAAAAACGTTTTTCATATACCAGAAATGTTTGAAGCTACTGACTGAATGAAAGGAGCTGGCATCTCACTCTCTTTGAATCTTCTTTATCATGCTAGGATTAACAGGAAAAAGCAAAAAATTTCAGAATTGCACCTTGCAATGTGGAGATATTACTGTTTGTGCATTTACAATATTCATTGATTTTTGCCATTGAAAAACATGTTTTTCATATACCAGAAATGTTTGAAGCTACTGACTGAATGAAAGGAGCTGGCATCTCACTCTCTTTGAATCTTCTTTATCATGCTAGGATTAGCAGGAAAAAGCTAAAAATTTCAGAATTGCACCGTGCAATGTGGAGATATTACTGTTTGTGCATTTACAATATTCATTGATTTTTGCCATTGAAAAACATGTTTTTCATATACCAGAAATGTTTGAAGCTACTGACTGAATGAAAGGAGCTGGCATCTCACTCTCTTTGAATCTTCTTTATCATGCTAGGATTAGCAGGAAAAAGCAAAAAATTTCAGAATTGCACCTTGCAATGTGGAGATATTACTGTTTGTGCATTTACAATATTCATTGATTTTTGCCATTGAAAAACATGTTTTTCATATACCAGAAATGTTTGAAGCTACTGACTGAATGAAAGGAGCTGGCATCTCACTCTCTTTGAATCTTCTTTATCATGCTAGGATTAACAGGAAAAAGCTAAAAATTTCAGAATTGCACCGTGCAATGTGGAGATATTACTGTTTGTGCATTTACAATATTCATTGATTTTTGCCATTGAAAAACATGTTTTTCATATACCAGAAATGTTTGAAGCTACTGACTGAATGAAAGGAGCTGGCATCTCACTCTCTTTGAATCTTCTTTATCATGCTAGGATTAGCAGGAAAAAGCAAAAAATTTCAGAATTGCACCTTGCAATGTGGAGATATTACTGTTTGTGCATTTACAATATTCATTGATTTTTGCCATTGAAAAACATGTTTTTCATATACCAGAAATGTTTGAAGCTACTGACTGAATGAAAGGAGCTGGCATCTCACTCTCTTTGAATCTTCTTTATCATGCTAGGATTAACAGGAAAAAGCTAAAAATTTCAGAATTGCACCGTGCAATGTGGAGATATTACTGTTTGTGCATTTACAATATTCATTGATTTTTGCCATTGAAAAACATTTTCATATACCAGAAATGTTTGAAGCTACTGACTGAATGAAAGGAGCTGGCATCTCACTCTCTTTGAATCTTCTTTATCATGCTAGGATTAGCAGGAAAAAGCAAAAAATTTCAGAATTGCACCTTGCAATGTGGAGATATTACTGTTTGTGCATTTACAATATTCATTGATTTTTGCCATTGAAAAACATGTTTTTCATATACCAGAAATGTTTGAAGCTACTGACTGAATGAAAGGAGCTGGCATCTCACTCTCTTTGAATCTTCTTTATCATGCTAGGATTAACAGGAAAAAGCTAAAAATTTCAGAATTGCACCGTGCAATGTGGAGATATTACTGTTTGTGCATTTACAATATTCATTGATTTTTGCCATTGAAAAACATGTTTTTCATATACCAGAAATGTTTGAAGCTACTGACTGAATGAAAGGGAGCTGGCATCTCACTCTCTTTGAATCTTCTTTATCATGCTAGGATTAGCAGGAAAAAGCAAAAAATTTCAGAATTGCACCTTGCAATGTGGAGATATTACTGTTTGTGCATTTACAATATTCATTGATTTTTGCCTTTGAAAAACATGTTTTTCATATACCAGAAATGTTTGAAGCTACTGACTGAATGAAAGGAGCTGGCATCTCACTCTCTTTGAATCTTCTTTATCATGCTAGGATTAACAGGAAAAAGCTAAAAATTTCAGAATTGCACCGTGCAATGTGGAGATATTACTGTTTGTGCATTTACAATATTCATTGATTTTTGCCATTGAAAAACATGTTTTTCATATACCAGAAATGTTTGAAGCTTCTGACTGAATGAAAGGAGCTGGCATCTCACTCTCTTTGAATCTTCTTTATCATGCTAGGATTAGCAGGAAAAAGCAAAAAATTTCAGAATTGCACCTTGCAATGTGGAGATATTACTGTTTGTGCATTTACAATATTCATTGATTTTTGCCATTGAAAACATGTTTTTCATATACCAGAAATGTTTGAAGCTACTGACTGAATGAAAGGAGCTGGCATCTCACTCTCTTTGAATCTTCTTTATCATGCTAGGATTAACAGGAAAAAGCTAAAAATTTCAGAATTGCACCGTGCAATGTGGAGATATTACTGTTTGTGCATTTACAATATTCATTGATTTTTGCCATTGAAAAACATGTTTTTCATATACCAGAAATGTTTGAAGCTACTGACTGAATGAAAGGAGCTGGCATCTCACTCTCTTTGAATCTTCTTTATCATACTAGGATTAGCAGGAAAAAGCAAAAAATTTCAGAATTGCACCTTGCAATGTGGAGATATTACTGTTTGTGCATTTACAATATTCATTGATTTTTGCCATTGAAAAACATGTTTTTCATATACCAGAAATGTTTGAAGCTACTGACTGAATGAAAGGAGCTGGCATCTCACTCTCTTTGAATCTTCTTTATCATGCTAGGATTAACAGGAAAAAGCAAAAAATTTCAGAATTGCACCTTGCAATGTGGAGATATTACTGTTTGTGCATTTACAATATTCATTGATTTTTGCCATTGAAAAACGTCCAGAAATGTTTGAAGCTACTGACTGAATGAAAGGAGCTGGCATCTCACTCTCTTTGAATCTTCTTTATCATGCTAGGATTAACAGGAAAAAGCTAAAAATTTCAGAATTGCACCGTGCAATGTGGAGATATTACTGTTTGTGCATTTACAATATTCATTGATTTTTGCCATTGAAAAACATGTTTTTCATATACCAGAAATGTTTGAAGCTACTGACTGAATGAAAGGAGCTGGCATCTCACTCTCTTTGAATCTTCTTTATCATGCTAGGATTAGCAGGAAAAAGCAAAAAATTTCAGAATTGCACCTTGCAATGTGGAGATATTACTGTTTGTGCATTTACAATATTCATTGATTTTTGCCATTGAAAAACATGTTTTTCATATACCAGAAATGTTTGAAGCTACTGACTGAATGAAAGGAGCTGGCATCTCACTCTCTTTGAATCTTCTTTATCATGCTAGGATTAACAGGAAAAAGCTAAAAATTTCAGAATTGCACCGTGCAATGTGGAGATATTACTGTTTGTGCATTTACAATATTCATTGATTTTTGCCATTGAAAAACATGTTTTTCATATACCAGAAATGTTTGAAGCTTCTGACTGAATGAAAGGAGCTGGCATCTCACTCTCTTTGAATCTTCTTTATCATGCTAGGATTAGCAGGAAAAAGCAAAAAATTTCAGAATTGCACCTTGCAATGTGGAGATATTACTGTTTGTGCATTTACAATATTCATTGATTTTTGCCATTGAAAAACATGTTTTTCATATACCAGAAATGTTTGAAGCTACTGACTGAATGAAAGGAGCTGGCATCTCACTCTCTTTGAATCTTCTTTATCATGCTAGGATTAACAGGAAAAAGCTAAAAATTTCAGAATTGCACCGTGCAATGTGGAGATATTACTGTTTGTGCATTTACAATATTCATTGATTTTTGCCATTGAAAAACATGTTTTTCATATACCAGAAATGTTTGAAGCTACTGACTGAATGAAAGGAGCTGGCATCTCACTCTCTTTGAATCTTCTTTATCATGCTAGGATTAGCAGGAAAAAGCAAAAAATTTCAGAATTGCACCTTGCAATGTGGAGATATTACTGTTTGTGCATTTACAATATTCATTGATTTTTGCCATTGAAAAACATGTTTTTCATATACCAGAAATGTTTGAAGCTACTGACTGAATGAAAGGAGCTGGCATCTCACTCTCTTTGAATCTTCTTTATCATGCTAGGATTAACAGGAAAAAGCAAAAAATTTCAGAATTGCACCTTGCAATGTGGAGATATTACTGTTTGTGCATTTACAATATTCATTGATTTTTGCCATTGAAAAACATGTTTTTCATATACCAGAAATGTTTGAAGCTACTGACTGAATGAAAGGAGCTGGCATCTCACTCTCTTTGAATCTTCTTTATCATGCTAGGATTAACAGGAAAAAGCTAAAAATTTCAGAATTGCACCGTGCAATGTGGAGATATTACTGTTTGTGCATTTACAATATTCATTGATTTTTGCCATTGAAAAACATGTTTTTCATATACCAGAAATGTTTGAAGCTACTGACTGAATGAAAGGAGCTGGCATCTCACTCTCTTTGAATCTTCTTTATCATGCTAGGATTAGCAGGAAAAAGCAAAAAATTTCAGAATTGCACCTTGCAATGTGGAGATATTACTGTTTGTGCATTTACAATATTCATTGATTTTTGCCATTGAAAAACATGTTTTTCATATACCAGAAATGTTTGAAGCTACTGACTGAATGAAAGGAGCTGGCATCTCACTCTCTTTGAATCTTCTTTATCATGCTAGGATTAGCAGGAAAAAGCAAAAAATTTCAGAATTGCACCTTGCAATGTGGAGATATTACTGTTTGTGCATTTACAATATTCATTGATTTTTGCCATTGAAAAACATGTTTTTCATATACCAGAAATGTTTGAAGCTACTGACTGAATGAAAGGAGCTGGCATCTCACTCTCTTTGAATCTTCTTTATCATGCTAGGATTAACAGGAAAAAGCTAAAAATTTCAGAATTGCACCGTGCAATGTGGAGATATTACTGTTTGTGCATTTACAATATTCATTGATTTTTGCCATTGAAAAACATGTTTTTCATATACCAGAAATGTTTGAAGCTACTGACTGAATGAAAGGAGCTGGCATCTCACTCTCTTTGAATCTTCTTTATCATGCTAGGATTAGCAGGAAAAAGCAAAAAATTTCAGAATTGCACCTTGCAATGTGGAGATATTACTGTTTGTGCATTTACAATATTCATTGATTTTTGCCATTGAAAAACATGTTTTTCATATACCAGAAATGTTTGAAGCTACTGACTGAATGAAAGGAGCTGGCATCTCACTCTCTTTGAATCTTCTTTATCATGCTAGGATTAACAGGAAAAAGCTAAAAATTTCAGAATTGCACCGTGCAATGTGGAGATATTACTGTTTGTGCATTTACAATATTCATTGATTTTTGCCATTGAAAAACATGTTTTTCATATACCAGAAATGTTTGAAGCTTCTGACTGAATGAAAGGAGCTGGCATCTCACTCTCTTTGAATCTTCTTTATCATGCTAGGATTAGCAGGAAAAAGCAAAAAATTTCAGAATTGCACCTTGCAATGTGGAGATATTACTGTTTGTGCATTTACAATATTCATTGATTTTTGCCATTGAAAAACATGTTTTTCATATACCAGAAATGTTTGAAGCTACTGACTGAATGAAAGGAGCTGGCATCTCACTCTCTTTGAATCTTCTTTATCATGCTAGGATTAACAGGAAAAAGCTAAAAATTTCAGAATTGCACCGTGCAATGTGGAGATATTACTGTTTGTGCATTTACAATATTCATTGATTTTTGCCATTGAAAAACATGTTTTTCATATACCAGAAATGTTTGAAGCTACTGACTGAATGAAAGGAGCTGGCATCTCACTCTCTTTGAATCTTCTTTATCATGCTAGGATTAGCAGGAAAAAGCAAAAAATTTCAGAATTGCACCTTGCAATGTGGAGATATTACTGTTTGTGCATTTACAATATTCATTGATTTTTGCCATTGAAAAACATGTTTTTCATATACCAGAAATGTTTGAAGCTACTGACTGAATGAAAGGAGCTGGCATCTCACTCTCTTTGAATCTTCTTTATCATGCTAGGATTAACAGGAAAAAGCAAAAAATTTCAGAATTGCACCTTGCAATGTGGAGATATTACTGTTTGTGCATTTACAATATTCATTGATTTTTGCCATTGAAAAACATGTTTTTCATATACCAGAAATGTTTGAAGCTACTGACTGAATGAAAGGAGCTGGCATCTCACTCTCTTTGAATCTTCTTTATCATGCTAGGATTAACAGGAAAAAGCTAAAAATTTCAGAATTGCACCGTGCAATGTGGAGATATTACTGTTTGTGCATTTACAATATTCATTGATTTTTGCCATTGAAAAACATGTTTTTCATATACCAGAAATGTTTGAAGCTACTGACTGAATGAAAGGAGCTGGCATCTCACTCTCTTTGAATCTTCTTTATCATGCTAGGATTAGCAGGAAAAAGCAAAAAATTTCAGAATTGCACCTTGCAATGTGGAGATATTACTGTTTGTGCATTTACAATATTCATTGATTTTTGCCATTGAAAAACATGTTTTTCATATACCAGAAATGTTTGAAGCTACTGACTGAATGAAAGGAGCTGGCATCTCACTCTCTTTGAATCTTCTTTATCATGCTAGGATTAGCAGGAAAAAGCAAAAAATTTCAGAATTGCACCTTGCAATGTGGAGATATTACTGTTTGTGCATTTACAATATTCATTGATTTTTGCCATTGAAAAACATGTTTTTCATATACCAGAAATGTTTGAAGCTACTGACTGAATGAAAGGAGCTGGCATCTCACTCTCTTTGAATCTTCTTTATCATGCTAGGATTAACAGGAAAAAGCTAAAAATTTCAGAATTGCACCGTGCAATGTGGAGATATTACTGTTTGTGCATTTACAATATTCATTGATTTTTGCCATTGAAAAACATGTTTTTCATATACCAGAAATGTTTGAAGCTTCTGACTGAATGAAAGGAGCTGGCATCTCACTCTCTTTGAATCTTCTTTATCATGCTAGGATTAACAGGAAAAAGCAAAAAATTTCAGAATTGCACCGTGCAATGTGGAGATATTACTGTTTGTGCATTTACAATATTCATTGATTTTTGCCATTGAAAAACATGTTTTTCATATACCAGAAATGTTTGAAGCTACTGACTGAATGAAAGGAGCTGGCATCTCACTCTCTTTGAATCTTCTTTATCATGCTAGGATTAACAGGAAAAAGCTAAAAATTTCAGAATTGCACCGTGCAATGTGGAGATATTACTGTTTGTGCATTTACAATATTCATTGATTTTTGCCATTGAAAAACATGTTTTTCATATACCAGAAATGTTTGAAGCTACTGACTGAATGAAAGGAGCTGGCATCTCACTCTCTTTGAATCTTCTTTATCATGCTAGGATTAACAGGAAAAAGCTAAAAATTTCAGAATTGCACCGTGCAATGTGGAGATATTACTGTTTGTGCATTTACAATATTCATTGATTTTTGCCATTGAAAAACATGTTTTTCATATACCAGAAATGTTTGAAGCTACTGACTGAATGAAAGGAGCTGGCATCTCACTCTCTTTGAATCTTCTTTATCATGCTAGGATTAACAGGAAAAAGCTAAAAATTTCAGAATTGCACCGTGCAATGTGGAGATATTACTGTTTGTGCATTTACAATATTCATTGATTTTTGCCATTGAAAAACATGTTTTTCATATACCAGAAATGTTTGAAGCTACTGACTGAATGAAAGGAGCTGGCATCTCACTCTCTTTGAATCTTCTTTATCATGCTAGGATTAGCAGGAAAAAGCAAAAAATTTCAGAATTGCACCTTGCAATGTGGAGATATTACTGTTTGTGCATTTACAATATTCATTGATTTTTGCCATTGAAAAACATGTTTTTCATATAACAGAAATGTTTGAAGCTACTGACTGAATGAAAGGAGCTGGCATCTCACTCTCTTTGAATCTTCTTTATCATGCTAGGATTAACAGGAAAAAGCTAAAAATTTCAGAATTGCACCGTGCAATGTGGAGATATTACTGTTTGTGCATTTACAATATTCATTGATTTTTGCCATTGAAAAACATGTTTTTCATATACCAGAAATGTTTGAAGCTACTGACTGAATGAAAGGAGCTGGCATCTCACTCTCTTTGAATCTTCTTTATCATGCTAGGATTAGCAGGAAAAAGCAAAAAATTTCAGAATTGCACCTTGCAATGTGGAGATATTACTGTTTGTGCATTTACAATATTCATTGATTTTTGCCATTGAAAAACATGTTTTTCATATACCAGAAATGTTTGAAGCTACTGACTGAATGAAAGGAGCTGGCATCTCACTCTCTTTGAATCTTCTTTATCATGCTAGGATTAACAGGAAAAAGCAAAAAATTTCAGAATTGCACCTTGAATGTGGAGATATTACTGTTTGTGCATTTACAATATTCATTGATTTTTGCCATTGAAAAACATGTTTTTCATATACCAGAAATGTTTGAAGCTACTGACTGAATGAAAGGAGCTGGCATCTCACTCTCTTTGAATCTTCTTTATCATGCTAGGATTAACAGGAAAAAGCTAAAAATTTCAGAATTGCACCGTGCAATGTGGAGATATTACTGTTTGTGCATTTACAATATTCATTGATTTTTGCCATTGAAAAACATGTTTTTCATATACCAGAAATGTTTGAAGCTACTGACTGAATGAAAGGAGCTGGCATCTCACTCTCTTTGAATCTTCTTTATCATGCTAGGATTAGCAGGAAAAAGCAAAAAATTTCAGAATTGCACCTTGCAATGTGGAGATATTACTGTTTGTGCATTTACAATATTCATTGATTTTTGCCATTGAAAAACATGTTTTTCATATACCAGAAATGTTTGAAGCTACTGACTGAATGAAAGGAGCTGGCATCTCACTCTCTTTGAATCTTCTTTATCATGCTAGGATTAACAGGAAAAAGCTAAAAATTTCAGAATTGCACCTTGCAATGTGGAGATATTACTGTTTGTGCATTTACAATATTCATTGATTTTTGCCATTGAAAAACATGTTTTTCATATACCAGAAATGTTTGAAGCTACTGACTGAATGAAAGGAGCTGGCATCTCACTCTCTTTGAATCTTCTTTATCATGCTAGGATTAACAGGAAAAAGCTAAAAATTTCAGAATTGCACCGTGCAATGTGGAGATATTACTGTTTGTGCATTTACAATATTCATTGATTTTTGCCATTGAAAAACATGTTTTTCATATACCAGAAATGTTTGAAGCTACTGACTGAATGAAAGGAGCTGGCATCTCACTCTCTTTGAATCTTCTTTATCATGCTAGGATTAACAGGAAAAAGCAAAAAATTTCAGAATTGCACCGTGCAATGTGGAGATATTACTGTTTGTGCATTTACAATATTCATTGATTTTTGCCATTGAAAAACATGTTTTTCATATACCAGAAATGTTTGAAGCTACTGACTGAATGAAAGGAGCTGGCATCTCACTCTCTTTGAATCTTCTTTATCATGCTAGGATTAACAGGAAAAAGCTAAAAATTTCAGAATTGCACCGTGCAATGTGGAGATATTACTGTTTGTGCATTTACAATATTCATTGATTTTTGCCATTGAAAAACATGTTTTTCATATACCAGAAATGTTTGAAGCTACTGACTGAATGAAAGGAGCTGGCATCTCACTCTCTTTGAATCTTCTTTATCATGCTAGGATTAACAGGAAAAAGCTAAAAATTTCAGAATTGCACCGTGCAATGTGGAGATATTACTGTTTGTGCATTTACAATATTCATTGATTTTTGCCATTGAAAAACATGTTTTTCATATACCAGAAATGTTTGAAGCTACTGACTGAATGAAAGGAGCTGGCATCTCACTCTCTTTGAATCTTCTTTATCATGCTAGGATTAACAGGAAAAAGCTAAAAATTTCAGAATTGCACCGTGCAATGTGGAGATATTACTGTTTGTGCATTTACAATATTCATTGATTTTTGCCATTGAAAAACATGTTTTTCATATACCAGAAATGTTTGAAGCTACTGACTGAATGAAAGGAGCTGGCATCTCACTCTCTTTGAATCTTCTTTATCATGCTAGGATTAGCAGGAAAAAGCAAAAAATTTCAGAATTGCACCTTGCAATGTGGAGATATTACTGTTTGTGCATTTACAATATTCATTGATTTTTGCCATTGAAAAACATGTTTTTCATATAACAGAAATGTTTGAAGCTACTGACTGAATGAAAGGAGCTGGCATCTCACTCTCTTTGAATCTTCTTTATCATGCTAGGATTAACAGGAAAAAGCTAAAAATTTCAGAATTGCACCGTGCAATGTGGAGATATTACTGTTTGTGCATTTACAATATTCATTGATTTTTGCCATTGAAAAACATGTTTTTCATATACCAGAAATGTTTGAAGCTACTGACTGAATGAAAGGAGCTGGCATCTCACTCTCTTTGAATCTTCTTTATCATGCTAGGATTAGCAGGAAAAAGCAAAAAATTTCAGAATTGCACCTTGCAATGTGGAGATATTACTGTTTGTGCATTTACAATATTCATTGATTTTTGCCATTGAAAAACATGTTTTTCATATACCAGAAATGTTTGAAGCTACTGACTGAATGAAAGGAGCTGGCATCTCACTCTCTTTGAATCTTCTTTATCATGCTAGGATTAACAGGAAAAAGCAAAAAATTTCAGAATTGCACCTTGAATGTGGAGATATTACTGTTTGTGCATTTACAATATTCATTGATTTTTGCCATTGAAAAACATGTTTTTCATATACCAGAAATGTTTGAAGCTACTGACTGAATGAAAGGAGCTGGCATCTCACTCTCTTTGAATCTTCTTTATCATGCTAGGATTAACAGGAAAAAGCTAAAAATTTCAGAATTGCACCGTGCAATGTGGAGATATTACTGTTTGTGCATTTACAATATTCATTGATTTTTGCCATTGAAAAACATGTTTTTCATATACCAGAAATGTTTGAAGCTACTGACTGAATGAAAGGAGCTGGCATCTCACTCTCTTTGAATCTTCTTTATCATGCTAGGATTAGCAGGAAAAAGCAAAAAATTTCAGAATTGCACCTTGCAATGTGGAGATATTACTGTTTGTGCATTTACAATATTCATTGATTTTTGCCATTGAAAAACATGTTTTTCATATACCAGAAATGTTTGAAGCTACTGACTGAATGAAAGGAGCTGGCATCTCACTCTCTTTGAATCTTCTTTATCATGCTAGGATTAACAGGAAAAAGCTAAAAATTTCAGAATTGCACCTTGCAATGTGGAGATATTACTGTTTGTGCATTTACAATATTCATTGATTTTTGCCATTGAAAAACATGTTTTTCATATACCAGAAATGTTTGAAGCTACTGACTGAATGAAAGGAGCTGGCATCTCACTCTCTTTGAATCTTCTTTATCATGCTAGGATTAGCAGGAAAAAGCAAAAAATTTCAGAATTGCACCTTGCAATGTGGAGATATTACTGTTTGTGCATTTACAATATTCATTGATTTTTGCCATTGAAAAACATGTTTTTCATATACCAGAAATGTTTGAAGCTACTGACTGAATGAAAGGAGCTGGCATCTCACTCTCTTTGAATCTTCTTTATCATGCTAGGATTAACAGGAAAAAGCTAAAAATTTCAGAATTGCACCGTGCAATGTGGAGATATTACTGTTTGTGCATTTACAATATTCATTGATTTTTGCCATTCAAAAACATGTTTTCATATACCAGAAATGTTTGAAGCTACTGACTGAATGAAAGGAGCTGGCATCTCACTCTCTTTGAATCTTCTTTATCATGCTAGGATTAGCAGGAAAAAGCAAAAAATTTCAGAATTGCACCTTGCAATGTGGAGATATTACTGTTTGTGCATTTACAATATTCATTGATTTTTGCCATTGAAAAACGTTTTTCATATACCAGAAATGTTTGAAGCTACTGACTGAATGAAAGGAGCTGGCATCTCACTCTCTTTGAATCTTCTTTATCATGCTAGGATTAACAGGAAAAAGCAAAAAATTTCAGAATTGCACCTTGCAATGTGGAGATATTACTGTTTGTGCATTTACAATATTCATTGATTTTTGCCATTGAAAAACATGTTTTTCATATACCAGAAATGTTTGAAGCTACTGACTGAATGAAAGGAGCTGGCATCTCACTCTCTTTGAATCTTCTTTATCATGCTAGGATTAGCAGGAAAAAGCTAAAAATTTCAGAATTGCACCGTGCAATGTGGAGATATTACTGTTTGTGCATTTACAATATTCATTGATTTTTGCCATTGAAAAACATGTTTTTCATATACCAGAAATGTTTGAAGCTACTGACTGAATGAAAGGAGCTGGCATCTCACTCTCTTTGAATCTTCTTTATCATGCTAGGATTAGCAGGAAAAAGCAAAAAATTTCAGAATTGCACCTTGCAATGTGGAGATATTACTGTTTGTGCATTTACAATATTCATTGATTTTTGCCATTGAAAAACATGTTTTTCATATACCAGAAATGTTTGAAGCTACTGACTGAATGAAAGGAGCTGGCATCTCACTCTCTTTGAATCTTCTTTATCATGCTAGGATTAACAGGAAAAAGCTAAAAATTTCAGAATTGCACCGTGCAATGTGGAGATATTACTGTTTGTGCATTTACAATATTCATTGATTTTTGCCATTGAAAAACATGTTTTTCATATACCAGAAATGTTTGAAGCTACTGACTGAATGAAAGGAGCTGGCATCTCACTCTCTTTGAATCTTCTTTATCATGCTAGGATTAGCAGGAAAAAGCAAAAAATTTCAGAATTGCACCTTGCAATGTGGAGATATTACTGTTTGTGCATTTACAATATTCATTGATTTTTGCCATTGAAAAACATGTTTTTCATATACCAGAAATGTTTGAAGCTACTGACTGAATGAAAGGAGCTGGCATCTCACTCTCTTTGAATCTTCTTTATCATGCTAGGATTAACAGGAAAAAGCTAAAAATTTCAGAATTGCACCGTGCAATGTGGAGATATTACTGTTTGTGCATTTACAATATTCATTGATTTTTGCCATTGAAAAACATGTTTTTCATATACCAGAAATGTTTGAAGCTACTGACTGAATGAAAGGAGCTGGCATCTCACTCTCTTTGAATCTTCTTTATCATGCTAGGATTAGCAGGAAAAAGCAAAAAATTTCAGAATTGCACCTTGCAATGTGGAGATATTACTGTTTGTGCATTTACAATATTCATTGATTTTTGCCATTGAAAAACATGTTTTTCATATACCAGAAATGTTTGAAGCTACTGACTGAATGAAAGGAGCTGGCATCTCACTCTCTTTGAATCTTCTTTATCATGCTAGGATTAACAGGAAAAAGCTAAAAATTTCAGAATTGCACCGTGCAATGTGGAGATATTACTGTTTGTGCATTTACAATATTCATTGATTTTTGCCATTGAAAAACATGTTTTTCATATACCAGAAATGTTTGAAGCTACTGACTGAATGAAAGGAGCTGGCATCTCACTCTCTTTGAATCTTCTTTATCATGCTAGGATTAGCAGGAAAAAGCAAAAAATTTCAGAATTGCACCTTGCAATGTGGAGATATTACTGTTTGTGCATTTACAATATTCATTGATTTTTGCCATTGAAAAACATGTTTTTCATATACCAGAAATGTTTGAAGCTACTGACTGAATGAAAGGAGCTGGCATCTCACTCTCTTTGAATCTTCTTTATCATGCTAGGATTAACAGGAAAAAGCTAAAAATTTCAGAATTGCACCGTGCAATGTGGAGATATTACTGTTTGTGCATTTACAATATTCATTGATTTTTGCCATTGAAAAACATGTTTTTCATATACCAGAAATGTTTGAAGCTTCTGACTGAATGAAAGGAGCTGGCATCTCACTCTCTTTGAATCTTCTTTATCATGCTAGGATTAGCAGGAAAAAGCAAAAAATTTCAGAATTGCACCTTGCAATGTGGAGATATTACTGTTTGTGCATTTACAATATTCATTGATTTTTGCCATTGAAAAACATGTTTTTCATATACCAGAAATGTTTGAAGCTACTGACTGAATGAAAGGAGCTGGCATCTCACTCTCTTTGAATCTTCTTTATCATGCTAGGATTAACAGGAAAAAGCTAAAAATTTCAGAATTGCACCGTGCAATGTGGAGATATTACTGTTTGTGCATTTACAATATTCATTGATTTTTGCCATTGAAAAACATGTTTTTCATATACCAGAAATGTTTGAAGCTACTGACTGAATGAAAGGAGCTGGCATCTCACTCTCTTTGAATCTTCTTTATCATACTAGGATTAGCAGGAAAAAGCAAAAAATTTCAGAATTGCACCTTGCAATGTGGAGATATTACTGTTTGTGCATTTACAATATTCATTGATTTTTGCCATTGAAAAACATGTTTTTCATATACCAGAAATGTTTGAAGCTACTGACTGAATGAAAGGAGCTGGCATCTCACTCTCTTTGAATCTTCTTTATCATGCTAGGATTAACAGGAAAAAGCAAAAAATTTCAGAATTGCACCTTGCAATGTGGAGATATTACTGTTTGTGCATTTACAATATTCATTGATTTTTGCCATTGAAAAACGTCCAGAAATGTTTGAAGCTACTGACTGAATGAAAGGAGCTGGCATCTCACTCTCTTTGAATCTTCTTTATCATGCTAGGATTAACAGGAAAAAGCTAAAAATTTCAGAATTGCACCGTGCAATGTGGAGATATTACTGTTTGTGCATTTACAATATTCATTGATTTTTGCCATTGAAAAACATGTTTTTCATATACCAGAAATGTTTGAAGCTACTGACTGAATGAAAGGAGCTGGCATCTCACTCTCTTTGAATCTTCTTTATCATGCTAGGATTAACAGGAAAAAGCTAAAAATTTCAGAATTGCACCGTGCAATGTGGAGATATTACTGTTTGTGCATTTACAATATTCATTGATTTTTGCCATTGAAAAACATGTTTTTCATATACCAGAAATGTTTGAAGCTACTGACTGAATGAAAGGAGCTGGCATCTCACTCTCTTTGAATCTTCTTTATCATGCTAGGATTAGCAGGAAAAAGCAAAAAATTTCAGAATTGCACCTTGCAATGTGGAGATATTACTGTTTGTGCATTTACAATATTCATTGATTTTTGCCATTGAAAAACATGTTTTTCATATACCAGAAATGTTTGAAGCTACTGACTGAATGAAAGGAGCTGGCATCTCACTCTCTTTGAATCTTCTTTATCATGCTAGGATTAACAGGAAAAAGCTAAAAATTTCAGAATTGCACCGTGCAATGTGGAGATATTACTGTTTGTGCATTTACAATATTCATTGATTTTTGCCATTGAAAAACATGTTTTTCATATACCAGAAATGTTTGAAGCTTCTGACTGAATGAAAGGAGCTGGCATCTCACTCTCTTTGAATCTTCTTTATCATGCTAGGATTAGCAGGAAAAAGCAAAAAATTTCAGAATTGCACCTTGCAATGTGGAGATATTACTGTTTGTGCATTTACAATATTCATTGATTTTTGCCATTGAAAAACATGTTTTTCATATACCAGAAATGTTTGAAGCTACTGACTGAATGAAAGGAGCTGGCATCTCACTCTCTTTGAATCTTCTTTATCATGCTAGGATTAACAGGAAAAAGCTAAAAATTTCAGAATTGCACCGTGCAATGTGGAGATATTACTGTTTGTGCATTTACAATATTCATTGATTTTTGCCATTGAAAAACATGTTTTTCATATACCAGAAATGTTTGAAGCTACTGACTGAATGAAAGGAGCTGGCATCTCACTCTCTTTGAATCTTCTTTATCATACTAGGATTAGCAGGAAAAAGCAAAAAATTTCAGAATTGCACCTTGCAATGTGGAGATATTACTGTTTGTGCATTTACAATATTCATTGATTTTTGCCATTGAAAAACATGTTTTTCATATACCAGAAATGTTTGAAGCTACTGACTGAATGAAAGGAGCTGGCATCTCACTCTCTTTGAATCTTCTTTATCATGCTAGGATTAACAGGAAAAAGCAAAAAATTTCAGAATTGCACCTTGCAATGTGGAGATATTACTGTTTGTGCATTTACAATATTCATTGATTTTTGCCATTGAAAAACGTCCAGAAATGTTTGAAGCTACTGACTGAATGAAAGGAGCTGGCATCTCACTCTCTTTGAATCTTCTTTATCATGCTAGGATTAACAGGAAAAAGCTAAAAATTTCAGAATTGCACCGTGCAATGTGGAGATATTACTGTTTGTGCATTTACAATATTCATTGATTTTTGCCATTGAAAAACATGTTTTTCATATACCAGAAATGTTTGAAGCTACTGACTGAATGAAAGGAGCTGGCATCTCACTCTCTTTGAATCTTCTTTATCATGCTAGGATTAGCAGGAAAAAGCAAAAAATTTCAGAATTGCACCTTGCAATGTGGAGATATTACTGTTTGTGCATTTACAATATTCATTGATTTTTGCCATTGAAAAACATGTTTTTCATATACCAGAAATGTTTGAAGCTACTGACTGAATGAAAGGAGCTGGCATCTCACTCTCTTTGAATCTTCTTTATCATGCTAGGATTAACAGGAAAAAGCTAAAAATTTCAGAATTGCACCGTGCAATGTGGAGATATTACTGTTTGTGCATTTACAATATTCATTGATTTTTGCCATTGAAAAACATGTTTTTCATATACCAGAAATGTTTGAAGCTTCTGACTGAATGAAAGGAGCTGGCATCTCACTCTCTTTGAATCTTCTTTATCATGCTAGGATTAGCAGGAAAAAGCAAAAAATTTCAGAATTGCACCTTGCAATGTGGAGATATTACTGTTTGTGCATTTACAATATTCATTGATTTTTGCCATTGAAAAACATGTTTTTCATATACCAGAAATGTTTGAAGCTACTGACTGAATGAAAGGAGCTGGCATCTCACTCTCTTTGAATCTTCTTTATCATGCTAGGATTAACAGGAAAAAGCTAAAAATTTCAGAATTGCACCGTGCAATGTGGAGATATTACTGTTTGTGCATTTACAATATTCATTGATTTTTGCCATTGAAAAACATGTTTTTCATATACCAGAAATGTTTGAAGCTTCTGACTGAATGAAAGGAGCTGGCATCTCACTCTCTTTGAATCTTCTTTATCATGCTAGGATTAGCAGGAAAAAGCAAAAAATTTCAGAATTGCACCTTGCAATGTGGAGATATTACTGTTTGTGCATTTACAATATTCATTGATTTTTGCCATTGAAAAACATGTTTTTCATATACCAGAAATGTTTGAAGCTACTGACTGAATGAAAGGAGCTGGCATCTCACTCTCTTTGAATCTTCTTTATCATGCTAGGATTAACAGGAAAAAGCTAAAAATTTCAGAATTGCACCGTGCAATGTGGAGATATTACTGTTTGTGCATTTACAATATTCATTGATTTTTGCCATTCAAAAACATGTTTTCATATACCAGAAATGTTTGAAGCTACTGACTGAATGAAAGGAGCTGGCATCTCACTCTCTTTGAATCTTCTTTATCATGCTAGGATTAGCAGGAAAAAGCAAAAAATTTCAGAATTGCACCTTGCAATGTGGAGATATTACTGTTTGTGCATTTACAATATTCATTGATTTTTGCCATTGAAAAACGTTTTTCATATACCAGAAATGTTTGAAGCTACTGACTGAATGAAAGGAGCTGGCATCTCACTCTCTTTGAATCTTCTTTATCATGCTAGGATTAACAGGAAAAAGCAAAAAATTTCAGAATTGCACCTTGCAATGTGGAGATATTACTGTTTGTGCATTTACAATATTCATTGATTTTTGCCATTGAAAAACATGTTTTTCATATACCAGAAATGTTTGAAGCTACTGACTGAATGAAAGGAGCTGGCATCTCACTCTCTTTGAATCTTCTTTATCATGCTAGGATTAGCAGGAAAAAGCTAAAAATTTCAGAATTGCACCGTGCAATGTGGAGATATTACTGTTTGTGCATTTACAATATTCATTGATTTTTGCCATTGAAAAACATGTTTTTCATATACCAGAAATGTTTGAAGCTACTGACTGAATGAAAGGAGCTGGCATCTCACTCTCTTTGAATCTTCTTTATCATGCTAGGATTAGCAGGAAAAAGCAAAAAATTTCAGAATTGCACCTTGCAATGTGGAGATATTACTGTTTGTGCATTTACAATATTCATTGATTTTTGCCATTGAAAAACATGTTTTTCATATACCAGAAATGTTTGAAGCTACTGACTGAATGAAAGGAGCTGGCATCTCACTCTCTTTGAATCTTCTTTATCATGCTAGGATTAACAGGAAAAAGCTAAAAATTTCAGAATTGCACCGTGCAATGTGGAGATATTACTGTTTGTGCATTTACAATATTCATTGATTTTTGCCATTGAAAAACATGTTTTTCATATACCAGAAATGTTTGAAGCTACTGACTGAATGAAAGGAGCTGGCATCTCACTCTCTTTGAATCTTCTTTATCATGCTAGGATTAGCAGGAAAAAGCAAAAAATTTCAGAATTGCACCTTGCAATGTGGAGATATTACTGTTTGTGCATTTACAATATTCATTGATTTTTGCCATTGAAAAACATGTTTTTCATATACCAGAAATGTTTGAAGCTACTGACTGAATGAAAGGAGCTGGCATCTCACTCTCTTTGAATCTTCTTTATCATGCTAGGATTAACAGGAAAAAGCTAAAAATTTCAGAATTGCACCGTGCAATGTGGAGATATTACTGTTTGTGCATTTACAATATTCATTGATTTTTGCCATTGAAAAACATGTTTTTCATATACCAGAAATGTTTGAAGCTACTGACTGAATGAAAGGAGCTGGCATCTCACTCTCTTTGAATCTTCTTTATCATGCTAGGATTAGCAGGAAAAAGCAAAAAATTTCAGAATTGCACCTTGCAATGTGGAGATATTACTGTTTGTGCATTTACAATATTCATTGATTTTTGCCATTGAAAAACATGTTTTTCATATACCAGAAATGTTTGAAGCTACTGACTGAATGAAAGGAGCTGGCATCTCACTCTCTTTGAATCTTCTTTATCATGCTAGGATTAACAGGAAAAAGCTAAAAATTTCAGAATTGCACCGTGCAATGTGGAGATATTACTGTTTGTGCATTTACAATATTCATTGATTTTTGCCATTGAAAAACATGTTTTTCATATACCAGAAATGTTTGAAGCTACTGACTGAATGAAAGGAGCTGGCATCTCACTCTCTTTGAATCTTCTTTATCATGCTAGGATTAGCAGGAAAAAGCAAAAAATTTCAGAATTGCACCTTGCAATGTGGAGATATTACTGTTTGTGCATTTACAATATTCATTGATTTTTGCCATTGAAAAACATGTTTTTCATATACCAGAAATGTTTGAAGCTACTGACTGAATGAAAGGAGCTGGCATCTCACTCTCTTTGAATCTTCTTTATCATGCTAGGATTAACAGGAAAAAGCTAAAAATTTCAGAATTGCACCGTGCAATGTGGAGATATTACTGTTTGTGCATTTACAATATTCATTGATTTTTGCCATTGAAAAACATGTTTTTCATATACCAGAAATGTTTGAAGCTTCTGACTGAATGAAAGGAGCTGGCATCTCACTCTCTTTGAATCTTCTTTATCATGCTAGGATTAGCAGGAAAAAGCAAAAAATTTCAGAATTGCACCTTGCAATGTGGAGATATTACTGTTTGTGCATTTACAATATTCATTGATTTTTGCCATTGAAAAACATGTTTTTCATATACCAGAAATGTTTGAAGCTACTGACTGAATGAAAGGAGCTGGCATCTCACTCTCTTTGAATCTTCTTTATCATGCTAGGATTAACAGGAAAAAGCTAAAAATTTCAGAATTGCACCGTGCAATGTGGAGATATTACTGTTTGTGCATTTACAATATTCATTGATTTTTGCCATTGAAAAACATGTTTTTCATATACCAGAAATGTTTGAAGCTACTGACTGAATGAAAGGAGCTGGCATCTCACTCTCTTTGAATCTTCTTTATCATACTAGGATTAGCAGGAAAAAGCAAAAAATTTCAGAATTGCACCTTGCAATGTGGAGATATTACTGTTTGTGCATTTACAATATTCATTGATTTTTGCCATTGAAAAACATGTTTTTCATATACCAGAAATGTTTGAAGCTACTGACTGAATGAAAGGAGCTGGCATCTCACTCTCTTTGAATCTTCTTTATCATGCTAGGATTAACAGGAAAAAGCAAAAAATTTCAGAATTGCACCTTGCAATGTGGAGATATTACTGTTTGTGCATTTACAATATTCATTGATTTTTGCCATTGAAAAACGTCCAGAAATGTTTGAAGCTACTGACTGAATGAAAGGAGCTGGCATCTCACTCTCTTTGAATCTTCTTTATCATGCTAGGATTAACAGGAAAAAGCTAAAAATTTCAGAATTGCACCGTGCAATGTGGAGATATTACTGTTTGTGCATTTACAATATTCATTGATTTTTGCCATTGAAAAACATGTTTTTCATATACCAGAAATGTTTGAAGCTACTGACTGAATGAAAGGAGCTGGCATCTCACTCTCTTTGAATCTTCTTTATCATGCTAGGATTAGCAGGAAAAAGCAAAAAATTTCAGAATTGCACCTTGCAATGTGGAGATATTACTGTTTGTGCATTTACAATATTCATTGATTTTTGCCATTGAAAAACATGTTTTTCATATACCAGAAATGTTTGAAGCTACTGACTGAATGAAAGGAGCTGGCATCTCACTCTCTTTGAATCTTCTTTATCATGCTAGGATTAACAGGAAAAAGCTAAAAATTTCAGAATTGCACCGTGCAATGTGGAGATATTACTGTTTGTGCATTTACAATATTCATTGATTTTTGCCATTGAAAAACATGTTTTTCATATACCAGAAATGTTTGAAGCTTCTGACTGAATGAAAGGAGCTGGCATCTCACTCTCTTTGAATCTTCTTTATCATGCTAGGATTAGCAGGAAAAAGCAAAAAATTTCAGAATTGCACCTTGCAATGTGGAGATATTACTGTTTGTGCATTTACAATATTCATTGATTTTTGCCATTGAAAAACATGTTTTTCATATACCAGAAATGTTTGAAGCTACTGACTGAATGAAAGGAGCTGGCATCTCACTCTCTTTGAATCTTCTTTATCATGCTAGGATTAACAGGAAAAAGCTAAAAATTTCAGAATTGCACCGTGCAATGTGGAGATATTACTGTTTGTGCATTTACAATATTCATTGATTTTTGCCATTGAAAAACATGTTTTTCATATACCAGAAATGTTTGAAGCTACTGACTGAATGAAAGGAGCTGGCATCTCACTCTCTTTGAATCTTCTTTATCATGCTAGGATTAGCAGGAAAAAGCAAAAAATTTCAGAATTGCACCTTGCAATGTGGAGATATTACTGTTTGTGCATTTACAATATTCATTGATTTTTGCCATTGAAAAACATGTTTTTCATATACCAGAAATGTTTGAAGCTACTGACTGAATGAAAGGAGCTGGCATCTCACTCTCTTTGAATCTTCTTTATCATGCTAGGATTAACAGGAAAAAGCAAAAAATTTCAGAATTGCACCTTGCAATGTGGAGATATTACTGTTTGTGCATTTACAATATTCATTGATTTTTGCCATTGAAAAACATGTTTTTCATATACCAGAAATGTTTGAAGCTACTGACTGAATGAAAGGAGCTGGCATCTCACTCTCTTTGAATCTTCTTTATCATGCTAGGATTAACAGGAAAAAGCTAAAAATTTCAGAATTGCACCGTGCAATGTGGAGATATTACTGTTTGTGCATTTACAATATTCATTGATTTTTGCCATTGAAAAACATGTTTTTCATATACCAGAAATGTTTGAAGCTACTGACTGAATGAAAGGAGCTGGCATCTCACTCTCTTTGAATCTTCTTTATCATGCTAGGATTAGCAGGAAAAAGCAAAAAATTTCAGAATTGCACCTTGCAATGTGGAGATATTACTGTTTGTGCATTTACAATATTCATTGATTTTTGCCATTGAAAAACATGTTTTTCATATACCAGAAATGTTTGAAGCTACTGACTGAATGAAAGGAGCTGGCATCTCACTCTCTTTGAATCTTCTTTATCATGCTAGGATTAGCAGGAAAAAGCAAAAAATTTCAGAATTGCACCTTGCAATGTGGAGATATTACTGTTTGTGCATTTACAATATTCATTGATTTTTGCCATTGAAAAACATGTTTTTCATATACCAGAAATGTTTGAAGCTACTGACTGAATGAAAGGAGCTGGCATCTCACTCTCTTTGAATCTTCTTTATCATGCTAGGATTAGCAGGAAAAAGCAAAAAATTTCAGAATTGCACCTTGCAATGTGGAGATATTACTGTTTGTGCATTTACAATATTCATTGATTTTTGCCATTGAAAAACATGTTTTTCATATACCAGAAATGTTTGAAGCTACTGACTGAATGAAAGGAGCTGGCATCTCACTCTCTTTGAATCTTCTTTATCATGCTAGGATTAACAGGAAAAAGCAAAAAATTTCAGAATTGCACCTTGCAATGTGGAGATATTACTGTTTGTGCATTTACAATATTCATTGATTTTTGCCATTGAAAAACATGTTTTTCATATACCAGAAATGTTTGAAGCTACTGACTGAATGAAAGGAGCTGGCATCTCACTCTCTTTGAATCTTCTTTATCATGCTAGGATTAACAGGAAAAAGCTAAAAATTTCAGAATTGCACCGTGCAATGTGGAGATATTACTGTTTGTGCATTTACAATATTCATTGATTTTTGCCATTGAAAAACATGTTTTTCATATACCAGAAATGTTTGAAGCTACTGACTGAATGAAAGGAGCTGGCATCTCACTCTCTTTGAATCTTCTTTATCATGCTAGGATTAGCAGGAAAAAGCAAAAAATTTCAGAATTGCACCTTGCAATGTGGAGATATTACTGTTTGTGCATTTACAATATTCATTGATTTTTGCCATTGAAAAACATGTTTTTCATATACCAGAAATGTTTGAAGCTACTGACTGAATGAAAGGAGCTGGCATCTCACTCTCTTTGAATCTTCTTTATCATGCTAGGATTAACAGGAAAAAGCTAAAAATTTCAGAATTGCACCGTGCAATGTGGAGATATTACTGTTTGTGCATTTACAATATTCATTGATTTTTGCCATTGAAAAACATGTTTTTCATATACCAGAAATGTTTGAAGCTACTGACTGAATGAAAGGAGCTGGCATCTCACTCTCTTTGAATCTTCTTTATCATGCTAGGATTAGCAGGAAAAAGCAAAAAATTTCAGAATTGCACCTTGCAATGTGGAGATATTACTGTTTGTGCATTTACAATATTCATTGATTTTTGCCATTGAAAAACATGTTTTTCATATACCAGAAATGTTTGAAGCTACTGACTGAATGAAAGGAGCTGGCATCTCACTCTCTTTGAATCTTCTTTATCATGCTAGGATTAACAGGAAAAAGCTAAAAATTTCAGAATTGCACCGTGCAATGTGGAGATATTACTGTTTGTGCATTTACAATATTCATTGATTTTTGCCATTGAAAAACATGTTTTTCATATACCAGAAATGTTTGAAGCTACTGACTGAATGAAAGGAGCTGGCATCTCACTCTCTTTGAATCTTCTTTATCATGCTAGGATTAGCAGGAAAAAGCAAAAAATTTCAGAATTGCACCTTGCAATGTGGAGATATTACTGTTTGTGCATTTACAATATTCATTGATTTTTGCCATTGAAAAACATGTTTTTCATATACCAGAAATGTTTGAAGCTACTGACTGAATGAAAGGAGCTGGCATCTCACTCTCTTTGAATCTTCTTTATCATGCTAGGATTAACAGGAAAAAGCTAAAAATTTCAGAATTGCACCGTGCAATGTGGAGATATTACTGTTTGTGCATTTACAATATTCATTGATTTTTGCCATTGAAAAACATGTTTTTCATATACCAGAAATGTTTGAAGCTTCTGACTGAATGAAAGGAGCTGGCATCTCACTCTCTTTGAATCTTCTTTATCATGCTAGGATTAGCAGGAAAAAGCAAAAAATTTCAGAATTGCACCTTGCAATGTGGAGATATTACTGTTTGTGCATTTACAATATTCATTGATTTTTGCCATTGAAAAACATGTTTTTCATATACCAGAAATGTTTGAAGCTACTGACTGAATGAAAGGAGCTGGCATCTCACTCTCTTTGAATCTTCTTTATCATGCTAGGATTAACAGGAAAAAGCTAAAAATTTCAGAATTGCACCGTGCAATGTGGAGATATTACTGTTTGTGCATTTACAATATTCATTGATTTTTGCCTTTGAAAAACATGTTTTTCATATACCAGAAATGTTTGAAGCTACTGACTGAATGAAAGGAGCTGGCATCTCACTCTCTTTGAATCTTCTTTATCATGCTAGGATTAGCAGGAAAAAGCAAAAAATTTCAGAATTGCACCTTGCAATGTGGAGATATTACTGTTTGTGCATTTACAATATTCATTGATTTTTGCCATTGAAAAACATGTTTTTCATATACCAGAAATGTTTGAAGCTACTGACTGAATGAAAGGAGCTGGCATCTCACTCTCTTTGAATCTTCTTTATCATGCTAGGATTAACAGGAAAAAGCAAAAAATTTCAGAATTGCACCTTGCAATGTGGAGATATTACTGTTTGTGCATTTACAATATTCATTGATTTTTGCCATTGAAAAACATGTTTTTCATATACCAGAAATGTTTGAAGCTACTGACTGAATGAAAGGAGCTGGCATCTCACTCTCTTTGAATCTTCTTTATCATGCTAGGATTAACAGGAAAAAGCTAAAAATTTCAGAATTGCACCGTGCAATGTGGAGATATTACTGTTTGTGCATTTACAATATTCATTGATTTTTGCCATTGAAAAACATGTTTTTCATATACCAGAAATGTTTGAAGCTACTGACTGAATGAAAGGAGCTGGCATCTCACTCTCTTTGAATCTTCTTTATCATGCTAGGATTAGCAGGAAAAAGCAAAAAATTTCAGAATTGCACCTTGCAATGTGGAGATATTACTGTTTGTGCATTTACAATATTCATTGATTTTTGCCATTGAAAAACATGTTTTTCATATACCAGAAATGTTTGAAGCTACTGACTGAATGAAAGGAGCTGGCATCTCACTCTCTTTGAATCTTCTTTATCATGCTAGGATTAACAGGAAAAAGCTAAAAATTTCAGAATTGCACCGTGCAATGTGGAGATATTACTGTTTGTGCATTTACAATATTCATTGATTTTTGCCATTGAAAAACATGTTTTTCATATACCATAAATGTTTGAAGCTACTGACTGAATGAAAGGAGCTGGCATCTCACTCTCTTTGAATCTTCTTTTTCATGCTAGGATTAGCAGGAAAAAGCAAAAAATTTCAGAATTGCACCTTGCAATGTGGAGATATTACTGTTTGTGCATTTACAATATTCATTGATTTTTGCCATTGAAAAACATGTTTTTCATATACCAGAAATGTTTGAAGCTACTGACTGAATGAAAGGAGCTGGCATCTCACTCTCTTTGAATCTTCTTTATCATGCTAGGATTAACAGGAAAAAGCAAAAAATTTCAGAATTGCACCTTGCAATGTGGAGATATTAGTTTGTGCATTTACAATATTCATTGATTTTTGCCATTGAAAAACATGTTTTTCATATACCAGAAATGTTTGAAGCTACTGACTGAATGAAAGGAGCTGGCATCTCACTCTCTTTGAATCTTCTTTATCATGCTAGGATTAACAGGAAAAAGCTAAAAATTTCAGAATTGCACCGTGCAATGTGGAGATATTACTGTTTGTGCATTTACAATATTCATTGATTTTTGCCATTGAATAACGTTTTTCATATACCAGAAATGTTTGAAGCTACTGACTGAATGAAAGGAGCTGGCATCTCACTCTCTTTGAATCTTCTTTATCATGCTAGGATTAGCAGGAAAAAGCAAAAAATTTCAGAATTGCACCTTGCAATGTGGAGATATTACTGTTTGTGCATTTACAATATTCATTGATTTTTGCCATTGAAAAACGTTTTTCATATACCAGAAATGTTTGAAGCTACTGACTGAATGAAAGGAGCTGGCATCTCACTCTCTTTGAATCTTCTTTATCATGCTAGGATTAACAGGAAAAAGCTAAAAATTTCAGAATTGCACCGTGCAATGTGGAGATATTACTGTTTGTGCATTTACAATATTCATTGATTTTTGCCATTGAAAAACATGTTTTTCATATACCAGAAATGTTTGAAGCTAATGACTGAATGAAAGGAGCTGGCATCTCACTCTCTTTGAATCTTCTTTATCATGCTAGGATTAACAGGAAAAAGCTAAAAATTTCAGAATTGCACCGTGCAATGTGGAGATATTACTGTTTGTGCATTTACAATATTCATTGATTTTTGCCATTGAAAAAC
>NW_027371399.1:0-27678 GCF_046119375.1 Phyllobates terribilis
GATACCTGGATGGCTGAATGTCACTGAGAAGCTCACAGAGACCGCCATAAGCAACAGTTTAAAAGAATGCCACAGACTAATCAACCAAACTTTTGGGTTGGTTTCTCTTTTATAGTCTGCAGGCATTAAATGAAAGAAGTCAGTGTTCCAGCAGAGGGAGACAACGTTTCAGAAAAGGCATTGTAGCAAACCAAAAAAGAAATTTTAAGCGCAGCAGAGTAACCAGCTCACATACCTGTTAGCTCAGGTGAGTTTAAAAGGCTGCTGTTGATAACAAGGGCATTTGCTAAATAGATGGTGTGTGTGCAACAATATACTGAAAGGTCAATTATATTGTGCAGCTTATCTCACCACCTGTAGTTATTTAGGTGAAAGCTCCAAAATGCTTGCCTAATATGTCTGTTTATCCAAAAGGAAGTATAGAGGGAGAGCTAGATAGATAGCATTGCATTACATTACATTACATGGCAATGCAATGCACAGTTGCTGAAGTTGAACCAAAATGAGCTTGTCATCTGGCTTCTGCAACTTTTAACATGAAAAATCCAATGAGGAGAAGAAAAGCAAAGCCAAAGAGTCCATCCCAAAATCCGACAAACAAGCAAAATGAACAAATAGCATTGAATTCAATTCTTTCTGATTTTAGAAACTGCATTAAAGAAGGGGTGCACCGGTCCTGGAGATACTGCAATACCAGGTCAATGCGTGGAGTGGACAGAGCAAGCTCTTTTTCCATCTCCCTGTTCTAAAAATCCATTTATATATGGTCCCCAGATAGGGGACGTATCAGATATTAAACTGATAAGAACAGATACTACACTTGATCTTAGCCAAAAGGCCGAGAAGCGATAACCAGAATTGGTTTCCGACTACGGTGCCACCCAAGGATTCTGAAAAGTCCATTTGTGGAGATGGCCACCTGGACTCCCGTTAAGAAGACATGCTGTCAACCTCTAGATCCCTCACATGCCTGCACTTTTCGGCTTGCTGCTGCTGCAATCCACGCGTTTTAGATCTGCATAACTCCACCTCTTTTAGCACAGTACCCTCAACCCCCGGCTGTTCCACCCGCCTCAACACCGTGGAAGGGAGGAGAACCAATTAAGGCGGTGGGGGGGTGGAACGAGCAGCTGTCTACCCTTAGCAGGAAGGTTGCTGATTAATTACCTCTCCTGCTGCTGCTGCTGCTGGCTGTCCAGCAGCAGACTGAAGGTGGCTGCTTCTGTGCGCAGGTATATAAAGGCTCAGAGCCTATTATGACACGCGCAGCCAGCGTTCCATTGCCACATTCCGTCTACTGCAGGCGGGATACCTGGATGGCTGAATGTCACTGAGAAGCTCACAGAGACCGCCATAAGCAACAGTTTAAAAGAATGCCACAGACTAATCAACCAAACTTTTTGGGTTGGTTTCTCTTTTATAGTCTGCAGGCATTAAATGAAAGAAGTCAGTGTTCCAGCAGAGGGAGACAACGTTTCAGAAAAGGCATTGTAGCAAACCAAAAAAGAAATTTTAAGCGCAGCAGAGTAACCAGCTCACATACCTGTTAGCTCAGGTGAGTTTAAAAGGCTGCTGTTGATAACAAGGGCATTTGCTAAATAGATGGTGTGTGTGCAACAATATACTGAAAGGTCAATTATATTGTGCAGCTTATCTCACCACCTGTAGTTATTTAGGTGAAAGCTCCAAAATGCTTGCCTAATATGTCTGTTTATCCAAAAGGAAGTATAGAGGGAGAGCTAGATAGATAGCATTGCATTACATTACATTACATGGCAATGCAATGCACAGTTGCTGAAGTTGAACCAAAATGAGCTTGTCATCTGGCTTCTGCAACTTTTAACATGAAAAATCCAATGAGGAGAAGAAAAGCAAAGCCAAAGAGTCCATCCCAAAATCCGACAAACAAGCAAAATGAACAAAAAGCATTGAATTCAATTCTTTCTGATTTTAGAAACTGCATTAAAGAAGGGGTGCACCGGTCCTGGAGATACTGCAATACCAGGTCAATGCGTGGAGTGGACAGAGCAAGCTCTTTTTCCATCTCCCTGTTCTAAAAATCCATTTAATATATGGTCCCCAGATAGGGGACGTATCAGATATTAAACTAATAAGAACAGATACTACACTTGATCTTAGCCAAAAGGCCGAGAAGCGATAACCAGAATTGGTTT
Source organism: Phyllobates terribilis (assembly GCF_046119375.1). Lineage (NCBI taxonomy): Eukaryota > Metazoa > Chordata > Amphibia > Anura > Dendrobatidae > Phyllobates > Phyllobates terribilis. Next base: position 2,175 of record NW_027371399.1, read on the forward strand.
CCGACTACGGTGCCACCCAAGGATTCTGAAAAGTCCATTTGTGGAGATGGCCACCTGGACTCCCGTTAAGAAGACATGCTGTCAACCTCTAGATCCCTCACATGCCTGCACTTTTCGGCTTGCTGCTGCTGCAATCCACGCGTTTTAGATCTGCATAACTCCACCTCTTTTAGCACAGTACCCTCAACCCCCGGCTGTTCCCACCCGCCTCAACACCGTTGGAAGGGAGGAGAACCAATTAAGGCGGGGGGGGGGGTGGAACGAGCAGCTGTCTACCCTTAGCAGGAGGGTTGCTGATTAATTACCTCTCCTGCTGCTGCTGCTGCTGGCTGTCCAGCAGCAGACTGAAGGTGGCTGCTGCTGTGCGCAGGTATATAAAGGCTCAGAGCCTATTATTGACACGCGCAGCCAGCGTTCCATTGCCACATTCCGTCTACTGCAGACGGGATACCTGGATGGGCTGAATGTCACTGAGAAGCTCACAGAGACCGCCATAAGCAAACAGTTTAAAAGAATGCCACAGACTAATCAACCAAACTTTTTGGGTTGGTTTCTCTTTTATAGTCTGCAGGCATTAAATGAAAGAAGTCAGTGTTCCAGCAGAGGGAGACAACGTTTCAGAAAAGGCATTGTAGCAAACCAAAAAAGAATTTTTAAGCGCAGCAGAGTAACCAGCTCACATACCTGTTAGCTCAGGTGAGTTTAAAAGGCTGCTGTTGATAACAAGGGCATTTGCTAAATAGATGGTGTGTGTGCAACAATATACTGAAAGGTCAATTATATTGTGCAGCTTATCTCACCACCTGTAGTTATTTAGGTGAAAGCTCCAAAATGCTTGCCTAATATGTCTGTTTATCCAAAAGGAAGTATAGAGGGAGAGCTAGATAGATAGCATTGCATTACATTACATTACATGGCAATGCAATGCACAGTTGCTGAAGTTGAAACCAAAATGAGCTTGTCATCTGCTTCTGCAACTTTTAACATGAAAAATCCAATGAGGAGAAGAAAAGCAAAGCCAAAGAGTCCATCCCAAAATCCGACAAACAAGCAAAATGAACAAAAAGCATTGAATTCAATTCTTTCTGATTTTAGAAACTGCATTAAAGAAGGGGTGCACCGGTCCTGGAGATACTGCAATACCAGGTCAATGCGTGGAGTGGACAGAGCAAGCTCTTTTTTCCATCTCCCTGTTCTAAAAATCCATTTAATATATGGTCCCCAGATAGGGGACGTATCAGATATTAAACTAATAAGAACAGATACTACACTTGATCTTAGCCAAAAGGCCGAGAAGCGATAACCAGAATTGGTTTCCGACTACGGTGCCACCCAAGGATTCTGAAAAGTCCATTTGTGGAGATGGCCACCTGGACTCCCGGTTAAGAAGACATGCTGTCAACCTCTAGATCCCTCACATGCCTGCACTTTTCGGCTTGCTGCTGCTGCAATCCACGCGTTTTAGATCTGCATAACTCCACCTCTTTTAGCACAGTACCCTCAACCCCCGGCTGTTCCCACCCGCCTCAACACCGTTGGAAGGGAGGAGAACCAATTAAGGCGGGGGGGGGGGTGGAACGAGCAGCTGTCTACCCTTAGCAGGAGGGTTTGCTGATTAATTACCTCTCCTGCTGCTGCTGCTGCTGGCTGTCCAGCAGCAGACTGAAGGTGGCTGCTGCTGTGCGCAGGTATATAAAGGCTCAGAGCCTATTATGACACGCGCAGCCAGCGTTCCATTGCCACATTCCGTCTACTGCAGGCGGGATACCTGGATGGCTGAATGTCACTGAGAAGCTCACAGAGACCGCCATAAGCAACAGTTTAAAAGAATGCCACAGACTAATCAACCAAACTATTTGGGTTGGTTTCTCTTTTTTAGTCTGCAGGCATTAAATGAAAGAAGTCATGTGTTCCAGCAGAGGGAGACAACGTTTCAGAAAAGGCATTGTAGCAAACCAAAAAGAAATTTTAAGCGCAGCAGAGTAACCAGCTCACATACCTGTTAGCTCAGGTGAGTTTAAAAGGCTGCTGTTGATAACAAGGGCATTTGCTAAATAGATGGTGTGTGTGCAACATATACTGAAAGGTCAATTATATTGTGCAGCTTATCTCACCACCTGTAGTTATTTAGGTGAAAGCTCCAAAATGCTTGCCTAATATGTCTGTTTATCCAAAAGGAAGTAGAGAGGGAGAGCTAGATAGATAGCATTGCATTACATTACATTACATGGCAATGCAATGCACAGTTGCTGAAGTTGAACCAAAATGAGCTTGTCATCTGGCTTCTGCAACTTTTAACATGAAAAATCCAATGAGGAGAAGAAAAGCAAAGCCAAAGAGTCCATCCCAAAATCCGACAAACAAGCAAAATGAACAAAAAGCATTGAATTCAATTCTTTCTGATTTTAGAAACTGCATTAAAGAAGGGGTGCACCGGTCCTGGAGATACTGCAATACCAGGTCAATGCGTGGAGTGGACAGAGCAAGCTCTTTTTCCATCTCCCTGTTCTAAAAATCCATTTAATATATGGTCCCCAGATAGGGGACGTATCAGATATTAAACTGATAAGAACAGATACTACACTTGATCTTAGCCAAAAGGCCGAGAAGCGATAACCAGAATTGGTTTCCGACTACGGTGCCACCCAAGGATTCTGAAAAGTCCATTTGTGGAGATGGCCACCTGGACTCCCGTTAAGAAGACATGCTGTCACCTCTAGATCCCTCACATGCCTGCACTTTTCGGCTTGCTGCTGCTGCAATCACGCGTTTTAGATCTGCATAACTCCACCTCTTTTAGCACAGTACCCTCAACCCCCGGCTGTTCCCACCCGCCTCAACACCGTTGGAAGGGAGGAGAACCAATTAAGGCGGGGGGGGGGGGTGGAACGAGCAGCTGTCTACCCTTAGCAGGAGGGTTGCTGATTAATTACCTCTCCTGCTGCTGCTGCTGCTGGCTGTCCAGCAGCAGACTGAAGGTGGCTGCTGCTGTGCGCAGGTATATAAAGGCTCAGAGCCTATTATGACACGCGCAGCCAGCGTTCCATTGCCACATTCCGTCTACTGCAGGCGGGATACCTGGATGGCTGAATGTCACTGAGAAGCTCACAGAGACCGCCATAAGCAACAGTTTAAAAGAATGCCACAGACTAATCAACCAAACTTTTTGGGTTGGTTTCTCTTTTATAGTCTGCAGGCATTAAATGAAAGAAGTCAGTGTTCCAGCAGAGGGAGACAACGTTTCAGAAAAGGCATTGTAGCAAACCAAAAAAGAAATTTTAAGCGCAGCAGAGTAACCAGCTCACATACCTGTTAGCTCAGGTGAGTTTAAAAGGCTGCTGTTGATAACAAGGGCATTTGCTAAATAGATGGTGTGTGTGCAACAATATACTGAAAGGTCAATTATATTGTGCAGCTTATCTCACCACCTGTAGTTATTTAGGTGAAAGCTCCAAAATGCTTGCCTAATATGTCTGTTTATCCAAAAGGAAGTATAGAGGGAGAGCTAGATAGATAGCATTGCATTACATTACATTACATGGCAATGCAATGCACAGTTGCTGAAGTTGAACCAAAATGAGCTTGTCATCTGGCTTCTGCAACTTTTAACATGAAAAATCCAATGAGGAGAAGAAAAGCAAAGCCAAAGAGTCCATCCCAAAATCCGACAAACAAGCAAAATGAACAAAAAGCATTGAATTCAATTCTTTCTGATTTTAGAAACTGCATTAAAGAAGGGGTGCACCGGTCCTGGAGATACTGCAATACCAGGTCAATGCGTGGAGTGGACAGAGCAAGCTCTTTTTCCATCTCCCTGTTCTAAAAATCCATTTAATATATGGTCCCCAGATAGGGGACGTATCAGATATTAAACTGATAAGAACAGATACTACACTTGATCTTAGCCAAAAGGCCGAGAAGCGATAACCAGAATTGGTTTCCGACTACGGTGCCACCCAAGGATTCTGAAAAGTCCATTTGTGGAGATGGCCACCTGGACTCCCGTTAAGAAGACATGCTGTCAACCTCTAGATCCCTCACATGCCTGCACTTTTCGGCTTGCTGCTGCTGCAATCCACGCGTTTTAGATCTGCATAACTCCACCTCTTTTAGCACAGTACCCCCAACCCCCGGCTGTTCCCACCCGCCTCAACACCGTTGGAAGGGAGGAGAGCCAATTAAGGCGGGGGGGGGTGGAACGAGCAGCTGTCTACCCTTAGCAGGAGGGTTGCTGATTAATTACCTCTCCTGCTGCTGCTGCTGCTGGCTGTCCAGCAGCAGACTGAAGGTGGCTGCTGCTGTGCGCAGGTATATAAAGGCTCAGAGCCTATTATGACACGCGCAGCCAGCGTTCCATTGCCACATTCCGTCTACTGCAGGCGGGATACCTGGATGGCTGAATGTCACTGAGAAGCTCACAGAGACCGCCATAAGCAACAGTTTAAAAGAATGCCACAGACTAATCAACCAAACTTTTTGGGTTGGTTTCTCTTTTATAGTCTGCAGGCATTAAATGAAAGAAGTCAGTGTTCCAGCAGAGGGAGACAACGTTTCAGAAAAGGCATTGTAGCAAACCAAAAAAGAAATTTTAAGCGCAGCAGAGTAACCAGCTCACATACCTGTTAGCTCAGGTGAGTTTAAAAGGCTGCTGTTGATAACAAGGGCATTTGCTAAATAGATGGTGTGTGTGCAACAATATACTGAAAGGTCAATTATATTGTGCAGCTTATCTCACCACCTGTAGTTATTTAGGTGAAAGCTCCAAAATGCTTGCCTAATATGTCTGTTTATCCAAAAGGAAGTATAGAGGGAGAGCTAGATAGATAGCATTGCATTACATTACATTACATGGCAATGCAATGCACAGTTGCTGAAGTTGAACCAAAATGAGCTTGTCATCTGGCTTCTGCAACTTTTAACATGAAAAATCCAATGAGGAGAAGAAAAGCAAAGCCAAAGAGTCCATCCCAAAATCCGACAAACAAGCAAAATGAACAAAAAGCATTGAATTCAATTCTTTCTGATTTTAGAAACTGCATTAAAGAAGGGGTGCACCGGTCCTGGAGATACTGCAATACCAGGTCAATGCGTGGAGTGGACAGAGCAAGCTCTTTTTCCATCTCCCTGTTCTAAAAATCCATTTAATATATGGTCCCCAGATAGGGGACGTATCAGATATTAAACTGATAAGAACAGATACTACACTTGATCTTAGCCAAAAGGCCGAGAAGCGATAACCAGAATTGGTTTCCGACTACGGTGCCACCCAAGGATTCTGAAAAGTCCATTTGTGGAGATGGCCACCTGGACTCCCGTTAAGAAGACATGCTGTCAACCTCTAGATCCCTCACATGCCTGCACTTTTCGGCTTGCTGCTGCTGCAATCCACGCGTTTTAGATCTGCATAACTCCACCTCTTTTAGCACAGTACCCCCAACCCCCGGCTGTTCCCACCCGCCTCAACACCGTTGGAAGGGAGGAGAGCCAATTAAGGCGGGGGGGGGTGGAACGAGCAGCTGTCTACCCTTAGCAGGAGGGTTGCTGATTAATTACCTCTCCTGCTGCTGCTGCTGCTGGCTGTCCAGCAGCAGACTGAAGGTGGCTGCTGCTGTGCGCAGGTATATAAAGGCTCAGAGCCTATTATGACACGCGCAGCCAGCGTTCCATTGCCACATTCCGTCTACTGCAGGCGGGATACCTGGATGGCTGAATGTCACTGAGAAGCTCACAGAGACCGCCATAAGCAACAGTTTAAAAGAATGCCACAGACTAATCAACCAAACTTTTTGGGTTGGTTTCTCTTTTATATTCTGCAGGCATTAAATGAAAGAAGTCAGTGTTCCAGCAGAGGGAGACAACGTTTCAGAAAAGGCATTGTAGCAAACCAAAAAAGAAATTTTAAGCGCAGCAGAGTAACCAGCTCACATACCTGTTAGCTCAGGTGAGTTTAAAAGGCTGCTGTTGATAACAAGGGCATTTGCTAAATAGATGGTGTGTGTGCAACAATATACTGAAAGGTCAATTATATTGTGCAGCTTATCTCACCACCTGTAGTTATTTAGGTGAAAGCTCCAAAATGCTTGCCTAATATGTCTGTTTATCCAAAAGGAAGTATAGAGGGAGAGCTAGATAGATAGCATTGCATTACATTACATTACATGGCAATGCAATGCACAGTTGCTGAAGTTGAACCAAAATGAGCTTGTCATCTGGCTTCTGCAACTTTTAACATGAAAAATCCAATGAGGAGAAGAAAAGCAAAGCCAAAGAGTCCATCCCAAAATCCGACAAACAAGCAAAATGAACAAAAAGCATTGAATTCAATTCTTTCTGATTTTAGAAACTGCATTAAAGAAGGGGTGCACCGGTCCTGGAGATACTGCAATACCAGGTCAATGCGTGGAGTGGACAGAGCAAGCTCTTTTTCCATCTCCCTGTTCTAAAAATCCATTTAATATATTGTCCCCAGATAGGGGACGTATCAGATATTAAACTGATAAGAACAGATACTACACTTGATCTTAGCCAAAAGGCCGAGAAGCGATAACCAGAATTGGTTTCCGACTACGGTGCCACCCAAGGATTCTGAAAAGTCCATTTGTGGAGATGGCCACCTGGACTCCCGTTAAGAAGACATGCTGTCAACCTCTAGATCCCTCACATGCCTGCACTTTTCGGCTTGCTGCTGCTGCAATCCACGCGTTTTAGATCTGCATAACTCCACCTCTTTTAGCACAGTACCCTCAACCCACGGCTGTTCCCACCCGCCTCAACACCGTTGGAAGGGAGGAGAACCAATTAAGGCGGGGGGGGGGGTGGAACGAGCAGCTGTCTACCCTTAGCAGGAGGGTTGCTGATTAATTACCTCTCCTGCTGCTGCTGCTGCTGGCTGTCCAGCAGCAGACTGAAGGTGGCTGCTGCTGTGCGCAGGTATATAAAGGCTCAGAGCCTATTATGACACGCGCAGCCAACGTTCCATTGCCACATCCCGTCTACTGCAGGCGGGATACCTGGATGGCTGAATGTCACTGAGAAGCTCACAGAGACCGCCATAAGCAACAGTTTAAAAGAATGCCACAGACTAATCAACCAAACTTTTTGGGTTGGTTTCTCTTTTATAGTCTGCAGGCATTAAATGAAAGAAGTCAGTGTTCCAGCAGAGGGAGACAACGTTTCAGAAAAGGCATTGTAGCAAACCAAAAAAGAAATTTTAAGCGCAGCAGAGTAACCAGCTCACATACCTGTTAGCTCAGGTGAGTTTAAAAGGCTGCTGTTGATAACAAGGGCATTTGCTAAATAGATGGTGTGTGTGCAACAATATACTGAAAGGTCAATTATATTGTGCAGCTTATCTCACCACCTGTAGTTATTTAGGTGAAAGCTCCAAAATGCTTGCCTAATATGTCTGTTTATCCAAAAGGAAGTATAGAGGGAGAGCTAGATAGATAGCATTGCATTACATTACATTACATGGCAATGCAATGCACAGTTGCTGAAGTTGAACCAAAATGAGCTTGTCATCTGGCTTCTGCAACTTTAACATGAAAAATCCAATGAGGAGAAGAAAAGCAAAGCCAAAGAGTCCATCCCAAAATCCGACAAACAAGCAAAATGAACAAAAAGCATTGAATTCAATTCTTTCTGATTTTAGAAACTGCATTAAAGAAGGGGTGCACCGGTCCTGGAGATACTGCAATACCAGGTCAATGCGTGGAGTGGACAGAGCAAGCTCTTTTTCCATCTCCCTGTTCTAAAAATCCATTTAATATATTGTCCCCAGATAGGGGACGTATCAGATATTAAACTGATAAGAACAGATACTACACTTGATCTTAGCCAAAAGGCCGAGAAGCGATAACCAGAATTGGTTTCCGACTACGGTGCCACCCAAGGATTCTGAAAAGTCCATTTGTGGAGATGGCCACCTGGACTCCCGTTAAGAAGACATGCTGTCAACCTCTAGATCCCTCACATGCCTGCACTTTTCGGCTTGCTGCTGCTGCAATCCACGCGTTTTAGATCTGCATAACTCCACCTCTTTTAGCACAGTACCCTCAACCCCCGGCTGTTCCCACCCGCCTCAACACCGTTGGAAGGGAGGAGAACCAATTAAGGCGGGGGGGGGGGGTGGAACGAGCAGCTGTCTACCCTTAGCAGGAGGGTTGCTGATTAATTACCTCTCCTGCTGCTGCTGCTGCTGGCTGTCCAGCAGCAGACTGAAGGTGGCTGCTGCTGTGCGCAGGTATATAAAGGCTCAGAGCCTATTATGACACGCGCAGCCAACGTTCCATTGCCACATTCCGTCTACTGCAGGCGGGATACCTGGATGGCTGAATGTCACTGAGAAGCTCACAGAGACCGCCATAAGCAACAGTTTAAAAGAATGCCACAGACTAATCAACCAAACTTTTTGGGTTGGTTTCTCTTTTATAGTCTGCAGGCATTAAATGAAAGAAGTCAGTGTTCCAGCAGAGGGAGACAATGTTTCAGAAAAGGCATTGTAGCAAACCAAAAAAGAAATTTTAAGCGCAGCAGAGTAACCAGCTCACATACCTGTTAGCTCAGGTGAGTTTAAAAGGCTGCTGTTGATAACAAGGGCATTTGCTAAATAGATGGTGTGTGTGCAACAATATACTGAAAGGTCAATTATATTGTGCAGCTTATCTCACCACCTGTAGTTATTTAGGTGAAAGCTCCAAAATGCTTGCCTAATATGTCTGTTTATCCAAAAGGAAGTATAGAGGGAGAGCTAGATAGATAGCATTGCATTACATTACATTACATGGCAATGCAATGCACAGTTGCTGAAGTTGAACCAAAATGAGCTTGTCATCTGGCTTCTGCAACTTTAACATGAAAAATCCAATGAGGAGAAGAAAAGCAAAGCCAAAGAGTCCATCCCAAAATCCGACAAACAAGCAAAATGAACAAAAAGCATTGAATTCAATTCTTTCTGATTTTAGAAACTGCATTAAAGAAGGGGTGCACCGGTCCTGGAGATACTGCAATACCAGGTCAATGCGTGGAGTGGACAGAGCAAGCTCTTTTTCCATCTCCCTGTTCTAAAAATCCATTTAATATATGGTCCTCAGATAGGGGACGTATCAGATATTAAACTGATAAGAACAGATACTACACTTGATCTTAGCCAAAAGGCCGAGAAGCGATAACCAGAATTGGTTTCCGACTACGGTGCCACCCAAGGATTCTGAAAAGTCCATTTGTGGAGATGGCCACCTGGACTCCCGTTAAGAAGACATGCTGTCAACCTCTAGATCCCTCACATGCCTGCACTTTTCGGCTTGCTGCTGCTGCAATCCACGCATTTTAGATCTGCATAACTCCACCTCTTTTAGCACAGTACCCTCAACCCCCGGCTGTTCCCACCCGCCTCAACACCGTTGGAAGGGAGGAGAACCAATTAAGGCGGGGGGGGGGTGGAACGAGCAGCTGTCTACCCTTAGCAGGAGGGTTGCTGATTAATTACCTCTCCTGCTGCTGCTGCTGCTGGCTGTCCAGCAGCAGACTGAAGGTGGCTGCTGCTGTGCGCAGGTATATAAAGGCTCAGAGCCTATTATGACACGCGCAGCCAGCGTTCCATTGCCACATTCCGTCTACTGCAGGCGGGATACCTGGATGGCTGAATGTCACTGAGAAGCTCACAGAGACCGCCATAAGCAACAGTTTAAAAGAATGCCACAGACTAATCAACCAAACTTTTTGGGTTGGTTTCTCTTTTATAGTCTGCAGGCATTAAATGAAAGAAGTCAGTGTTCCAGCAGAGGGAGACAACGTTTCAGAAAAGGCATTGTAGCAAACCAAAAAAGAAATTTTAAGCGCAGCAGAGTAACCAGCTCACATACCTGTTAGCTCAGGTGAGTTTAAAAGGCTGCTGTTGATAACAAGGGCATTTGCTAAATAGATGGTGTGTGTGCAACAATATACTGAAAGGTCAATTATATTGTGCAGCTTATCTCACCACCTGTAGTTATTTAGGTGAAAGCTCCAAAATGCTTGCCTAATATGTCTGTTTATCCAAAAGGAAGTATAGAGGGAGAGCTAGATAGATAGCATTGCATTACATTACATTACATGGCAATGCAATGCACAGTTGCTGAAGTTGAACCAAAATGAGCTTGTCATCTGGCTTCTGCAACTTTTAACATGAAAAATCCAATGAGGAGAAGAAAAGCAAAGCCAAAGAGTCCATCCCAAAATCCGACAAACAAGCAAAATGAACAAAAAGCATTGAATTCAATTCTTTCTGATTTTAGAAACTGCATTAAAGAAGGGGTGCACCGGTCCTGGAGATACTGCAATACCAGGTCAATGCGTGGAGTGGACAGAGCAAGCTCTTTTTCCATCTCCCTGTTCTAAAAATCCATTTAATATATGGTCCCCAGATAGGGGACGTATCAGATATTAAACTGATAAGAACAGATACTACACTTGATCTTAGCCAAAAGGCCGAGAAGCGATAACCAGAATTGGTTTCCGACTACGGTGCCACCCATGGATTCTGAAAAGTCTATTTGTGGAGATGGCCACCTGGACTCCCGTTAAGAAGACATGCTGTCAACCTCTAGATCTCTCACATGCCTGCACTTTTCGGCTTGCTGCTGCTGCAATCCACGCGTTTTAGATCTGCATAACTCCACCTCTTTTAGCACAGTACCCTCAACCCCCGGCTGTTCCCACCCGCCTCAACACCGTTGGAAGGGAGGAGAACCAATTAAGGCGGGGGGGGGGGTGGAACGAGCAGCTGTCTACCCTTAGCAGGAGGGTTGCTGATTAATTACCTCTCCTGCTGCTGCTGCTGCTGGCTGTCCAGCAGCAGACTGAAGGTGGCTGCTGCTGTGCGCAGGTATATAAAGGCTCAGAGCCTATTATGACACGCGCAGCTAGCGTTCCATTGCCACATTCCGTCTACTGCAGGCGGGATACCTGGATGGCTGAATGTCACTGAGAAGCTCACAGAGACCGCCATAAGCAACAGTTTAAAAGAATGCCACAGACTAATCAACCAAACTTTTTGGGTTGGTTTCTCTTTTATAGTCTGCAGGCATTAAATGAAAGAAGTCAGTGTTCCAGCAGAGGGAGACAACGTTTCAGAAAAGGCATTGTAGCAAACCAAAAAAGAAATTTTAAGCGCAGCAGAGTAACCAGCTCACATACCTGTTAGCTCAGGTGAGTTTAAAAGGCTGCTGTTGATAACAAGGGCATTTGCTAAATAGATGGTGTGTGTGCAACAATATACTGAAAGGTCAATTATATTGTGCAGCTTATCTCACCACCTGTAGTTATTTAGGTGAAAGCTCCAAAATGCTTGCCTAATATGTCTGTTTATCCAAAAGGAAGTATAGAGGGAGAGCTAGATAGATAGCATTGCATTACATTACATTACATGGCAATGCAATGCACAGTTGCTGAAGTTGAACCAAAATGAGCTTGTCATCTGGCTTCTGCAACTTTTAACATGAAAAATCCAATGAGGAGAAGAAAAGCAAAGCCAAAGAGTCCATCCCAAAATCCGACAAACAAGCAAAATGAACAAAAAGCATTGAATTCAATTCTTTCTGATTTTAGAAACTGCATTAAAGAAGGGGTGCACCGGTCCTGGAGATACTGCAATACCAGGTCAATGCGTGGAGTGGACAGAGCAAGCTCTTTTTCCATCTCCCTGTTCTAAAAATCCATTTAATATATGGTCCCCAGATAGGGGACGTATCAGATATTAAACTGATAAGAACAGATACTACACTTGATCTTAGCCAAAAGGCCGAGAAGCGATAACCAGAATTGCTTTCCGACTACGGTGCCACCCAAGGATTCTGAAAAGTCCATTTGTGGAGATGGCCACCTGGACTCCCGTTAAGAAGACATGCTGTCAACCTCTAGATCCCTCACATGCCTGCACTTTTCGGCTTGCTGCTGCTGCAATCCACGCGTTTTAGATCTGCATAACTCCACCTCTTTTAGCACAGTACCCTCAACCCCCGGCTGTTCCCACCCGCCTCAACACCGTTGGAAGGGAGGAGAACCAATTAAGGCGGGGGGGGGGGGGGGGTGGAACGAGCAGCTGTCTACCCTTAGCAGGAGGGTTGCTGATTAATTACCTCTCCTGCTGCTGCTGCTGCTGGCTGTCCAGCAGCAGACTGAAGGTGGCTGCTGCTGTGCGCAGGTATATAAAGGCTCAGAGCCTATTATGACACGCGCAGCCAGCGTTCCATTGCCACATTCCGTCTACTGCAGGCGGGATACCTGGATGGCTGAATGTCACTGAGAAGCTCACAGAGACCGCCATAAGCAACAGTTTAAAAGAATGCCACAGACTAATCAACCAAACTTTTTGGGTTGGTTTCTCTTTTATAGTCTGCAGGCATTAAATGAAAGAATTCAGTGTTCCAGCAGAGGGAGACAACGTTTCAGAAAAGGCATTGTAGCAAACCAAAAAAGAAATTTTAAGCCCAGCAGAGTAACCAGCTCACATACCTGTTAGCTCAGGTGAGTTTAAAAGGCTGCTGTTGATAACAAGGGCATTTGCTAAATAGATGGTGTGTGTGCAACAATATACTGAAAGGTCAATTATATTGTGCAGCTTATCTCACCACCTGTAGTTATTTAGGTGAAAGCTCCAAAATGCTTGCCTAATATGTCTGTTTATCCAAAAGGAAGTATAGAGGGAGAGCTAGATAGATAGCATTGCATTACATTACATTACATGGCAATGCAATGCACGGTTGCTGAAGTTGAACCAAAATGAGCTTGTCATCTGGCTTCTGCAACTTTTAACATGAAAAATCCAATGAGGAGAAGAAAAGCAAAGCCAAAGAGTCCATCCCAAAATCCGACAAACAAGCAAAATGAACAAAAAGCATTGAATTCAATTCTTTCTGATTTTAGAAACTGCATTAAAGAAGGGGTGCACCGGTCCTGGAGATACTGCAATACCAGGTCAATGCGTGGAGTGGACAGAGCAAGCTCTTTTTCCATCTCCCTGTTCTAAAAATCCATTTAATATATGGTCCCCAGATAGGGGACGTATCAGATATTAAACTGATAAGAACAGATACTACACTTGATCTTAGCCAAAAGGCCGAGAAGCGATAACCAGAAATGGTTTCCGACTACGGTGCCACCCAAGGATTCTGAAAAGTCCATTTGTGGAGATGGCCACCTGGACTCCCGTTAAGAAGACATGCTGTCAACCTCTAGATCCCTCACATGCCTGCACTTTTCGGCTTGCTGCTGCTGCAATCCACGCGTTTTAGATCTGCATAACTCCACCTCTTTTAGCACAGTACCCTCAACCCCCGGCTGTTCCCACCCGCCTCAACACCGTTGGAAGGGAGGAGAACCAATTAAGGCGGGGGGGGGGTGGAACGAGCAGCTGTCTACCCTTAGCAGGAGGGTTGCTGATTAATTACCTCTCCTGCTGCTGCTGCTGCTGGCTGTCCAGCAGCAGACTGAAGGTGGCTGCTGCTGTGCGCAGGTATATAAAGGCTCAGAGCCTATTATGACACGCGCAGCCAGCGTTCCATTGCCACATTCCGTCTACTGCAGGCGGGATACCTGGATGGCTGAATGTCACTGAGAAGCTCACAGAGACCGCCATAAGCAACAGTTTAACAGAATGCCACAGACTAATCAACCAAACTTTTTGGGTTGGTTTCTCTTTTATATTCTGCAGGCATTAAATGAAAGAAGTCAGTGTTCCAGCAGAGGGAGACAACGTTTCAGAAAAGGCATTGTAGCAAACCAAAAAAGAAATTTTAAGCGCAGCAGAGTAACCAGCTCACATACCTGTTAGCTCAGGTGAGTTTAAAAGGCTGCTGTTGATAACAAGGGCATTTGCTAAATAGATGGTGTGTGTGCAACAATATACTGAAAGGTCAATTATATTGTGCAGCTTATCTCACCACCTGTAGTTATTTAGGTGAAAGCTCCAAAATGCTTGCCTAATATGTCTGTTTATCCAAAAGGAAGTATAGAGGGAGAGCTAGATAGATAGCATTGCATTACATTACATTACATGGCAATGCAATGCACAGTTGCTGAAGTTGAACCAAAATGAGCTTGTCATCTGGCTTCTGCAACTTTTAACATGAAAAATCCAATGAGGAGAAGAAAAGCAAAGCCAAAGAGTCCATCCCAAAATCCGACAAACAAGCAAAATGAACAAAAAGCATTGAATTCAATTCTTTCTGATTTTAGAAACTGCATTAAAGAAGGGGTGCACCGGTCCTGGAGATACTGCAATACCAGGTCAATGCGTGGAGTGGACAGAGCAAGCTCTTTTTCCATCTCCCTGTTCTAAAAATCCATTTAATATATGGTCCCCAGATAGGGGACGTATCAGATATTAAACTGATAAGAACAGATTTTTTTTTTTTTTTAATTTGGCTATCCCCCACATGGGGATAAAAACCGTTTATTTAAAATTTAGCAAATTACAGAAATAAAACCATTACATCCACATTACACTTTCGGGACTTCAAAGAAAAATAAATATTCCATCACAGCAAATTTTACAAGACTTCAAATATTCCATAGGTTAAAAAGCCATTTGCCTGCCAATGTTACATTCTTTTTCCTGTCCAATAAATAGTATATGTACATTTCACTTTTACAAAAGGCTAAAACATCATCTACTGGTAACATTTCATGTTTAAAAACAGCAATATTTCTAGCATTCCAGAGCGCTATCTTGGCACAATTCACTATCTTCCACGCCATTATTTTTTGGTCCATTGTTGGGCATTCCAGAAGACCATATAACACTGATGCAAAATTAAAGTCCTTGAGGTCCACCATTTTCTCCAGCAGGGGGATTAATCTTCTCCAGAACTCTTTAGCAAAAGCACAAGTCCATAAAGATGCTTCACTGTCTCTTCTTCTTGACAACCTTCTCTTGGGCAGATGGCAGACCTCACAAAACCTCTTCTGTACTGGAATGCCCGGCAAGGAAGACAGTGGTGTGCGCAGCTCCAAGACATGTCTTTCTGTACATTAAAAAGATAAGGGGCGTTAATCATTTTCCATATGTGTACAGTTTTGTCATCATCATAACGTTCAATATCACACAACGTCACATCAGTACTAATTTGTTTGAGTAGTGTCTTGCTGTTACATAGATCCCCTGTCTGTTTCTTATTCAATTTAAAATCAAGAATAATTTTCTTTAAAATCTCATAATGTGCAGGTAGGTTAAAAGCATAAGGAAAGGATAAAACCGTTTCAAACCAACCAAACCTTCTCATGAGAAAACCAGTGTTAAAACGCATAAAATAGGAAAGGTAATTATCTTTAAAAAGGGTTTTAAAACAGAAACAGAAAAACTGTATTAAAAGAAACTTATCTAAAACAGGGAAATCTTTCCCACCTTTAACCTTTGGCTTTGTCACAATTTCTCTTTTGAGTTTCTCCATTTTTGAGCCCCAAAAAAAGGTAAAACATACTTTTGTAATTCGTTTCAACAAATTTGTAGGAGGGGGGAACACCAAACTAAGATATAACAGGATAGGTAATATCACCATTTTTACAATCAGAACTTTACCTTCCATTGACAGCTTTCTCATATTCCACATGCAGATTTTCTGATTAATTTTCTGTGCTGCCGCATCCCAGCTATTAAAACCATTATTAGATTCATTAAAAGAAACACCTAAAATAGTGATGGAATCTGTAACTGCAATTGGTACATCATGTAAACTCATCCCCCCGACATTTAAAATATTACATTTAGTAAGATTAATTTTAAAACCGGAAACTGTACAAAAAGACTGAATTTGGCTTATCGTTTTTTGTATTGAAGGTACATCACATCCAAACACGGCTACATCATCCATATAGCTTACAACTTTAACTTGTAGACCGTTCCCTCCGGGTAAGGGTACTCCACATATTTGCTTATCCTGGCGTATTGTACATAAAAGGGGTTCTATAGCACATATAAAAAGCAGGGGGGACAAAGGGCAACCCTGCTTCACCCCTGATTTTAAAACTACCTCTTTTGTTTTAAAACCATTAACTAAAATCTTACTCGTACAATCATTATAAAAAGCTTTAATAGACAATAAAAACCCACCCGGAATGCCCATTTTTTCTAAAACTTTAAAAAGATAAAAATGAGACACGCGGTCAAAAGCTTTCTCAAAATCCACCGCTAGGATTGACATCTTTGTCTTTCTGGTTTTTACATCTTCAATACAATCTTTCACCAGGTTTAAATTGTCCCAGATACTACGCCCAGGTACCCCGCATACCTGATTTGCATGAATTACTTTATGTATCACCTTTTTCAACCGATTTGCACAGATCTTAGCCATAATTTTGTAATCACTATTTAAAAGAGTTATCGGCCTCCAGTTTTTAAGATCCGTTTTGTCACCTTTTTTGTATAGTAGTGATACCTCACCTTTCTTCCATGAGTTGAGTAAAACCTTATTATTAAAAACTTCGGAAAACAAATTAAACAAATCATCTTTTAAAATATCATAAAAACTTATATAAAACTCTATGGGGATACCATCAGGGCCCGGCACTTTACCATTTTTAAAACTCTTCATGGTTTCTAAAATCTCTTCCTCAACTAGAGGTTGGGATAAAAAACTTTGGGCATCAGCATCTAGGGTGGACTTGATCTCCCCCAGGAAAGTGTGTATTAAATCATGGTCTACAGTTTTTACATTAAAAAGATCATTAAAATAGACATTTACCTTATCCAATATAACGTTGATATTATTATCTCCATCTATGTTATCAATTATTGTTTTTGTCTGTTTGTTTTTCTTAAAAAAATACCTGGAACAAGTCTCATCCTCTTCTACGTGTTTTACCTTTGAACGAAAAATCAGTTCTTTTCCTTTTTGTTCCAACCACTTTGAAATTTTTCCTTTAAGACTCAATATATCATTACCTACATCCAGACCATTGTCTTTGAATTTGTACAATGTCTGTAACCTGATATTAAGAAAATTATAGATCTCAAACTTTTCTTTAGCTTTTTGTATGCTTTTCTTAATAAAGAAATCTTTAATGCTTATTTTCATTCTATCCCACCAGGAGCTAAAAGAAATATTGGGGTTTTTCCTTTTTCTACACTTTACATAAAACTCAATAAAATCCGATAAAATTTGTGGATCTTTTAAAAGGGACACATTCAATTTCCAAGATTTCTTACCACATTTCTTCTTTCCATTAATCCTCACTCTAAAAGATAAAACCTTGTGATCTGAGAGAATATTAGTTAAAACTTCACATTTCACTGGCAGTATTTTTTCTGAACCTAAAACAAAATCTATCCTGGAGCTACATGTAGAATTGCTCCAGGTGAAACCAGCGTCTATAGGGCTATCCTTGTTACATTCTTTATACACATCAGTTAATTTACAATCATTTATAATATTGCTTAACATTCCAGACGTTTTGTCATAATTTCTACTCACGGAACCGGAGCGTCGGCTTTCGCCTTTTAAAATACAATTAAAATCACCTGCCAGGATAAAAGGTTCAGAAATGTTAATAAATAAAGGTAAAATTTCCAGCATATCAGCCCTTTCATTTTTATCAGGTGACCCATAAAAATTTAAAAACTGCCATCTTGTCCCATCAATAAAAGCCTTAACTAAAAGAATACGACCCGGTAAAATATCTTGGATAAAATCAATAGACACATTTCCCTTAAAAAGTATAGCTACCCCGGCTGATCCAGTTGCATTTGATCCAGACCAGACCGATGGACCATGTTTCCACTCTTCCTTATATTTTTTGTAAGAAATCTTATGAGGGATATGACATTCTTGTAAAAAGAAAACAGAAGCTGTAAAACAGGTTAAAAAATGTAAAACAGTAGCTCTTCTGGTCTTGGATCCTATGCCTCTCACATTGAGGGAAACACCACTAATGTCAGCCATCATAACAAATGGTTAGGAAGAAACAAAAACTGAACTTTACCTATCCGATGGACGGATCAGACCACTTGGACTTTCACCAACGCCCTCTTCTGAATCCACCGTTATCAAAGAGTCTTCATCATCGGAGAAGGAACATTCACTTAAATTAAGACCCGACGCTACTGGGGTGTAGCTCGGAAGGATATTGAGAGAAAGGTTACACTGGGTCTCCATAGGCTGACCATTTAGGTCCTCATCAGGTGGGTCTCCGAGAGGCTCCGCACTCCCCTGCTGACCCGCAGAGGGTCGTAACACAAGGGCAGGCTGCGCACATGGCGGAGCCTCAGAGTCCCCGGAGGCAGCCAGGTTCGGGGCCCCACCTGGGGCAGCAGAGCCCCGGGACCTCGGGATTCCAGAGTCTACACCCCCGTGAGGGGATGTATCCATCTCCTCCCTATTAGCCACCTCCACGGAACCATTATTTTTCTTATTATGAGACCTCACCAAATGCCACGTACCGCCCTCGCTCTCGTGAGACCCAGTGGGAATTTTGGGCTCGGTGTCAGCCTTTTGGCGCTCTTTTTTGGCCTTACCGACCGCCCCTTTATGATCTTTCTCAGCCTTCCTTTTAGCCTCCTTATGGTCTTTCAGCCAGCTCCTGGGCTCCTGTGAGTTACCTGTCATTGACTCGGAGGGATTGTTACTAGTCGAAGCGCCCTTATCACCTCCCGAGGCTCCAGGTTGCTGTTCCTCCTCCTGAGGGGTGGTCTGATTGGCCCGTCCATTCCCGGATGTCTTGGACTTCTCCTTTTGTTTTTGTTCATCCTCTCTGAACCTGTGAGGGCAAGAAAAATAGAAATGACCAGGTGTCCGACAAAAAGAGCATTTTTTTTCATTTGGGCACTCCTTTGTGTCATGTTCAGTACTGGCACAATTTCTACAAGTGGCACCACAACTATCCTTAGAGTGCCCATAGAGACCACAATACCTACAGAAAAGTGGCATTCCTGAGAAAAAAAAATCCCCATTAGTTTGCCCTATTTTAAATCGTGCTGGAGGAAGTCTCACACCTCCAGGGAATTTTGGGTCTCTTTCACATTTTACTAAAAACTTCCATTTTGAGGTCCAGATGTTAAACTCATTCAACACTTTCCCAATCAATTTCACACTTTTAAAATAAACTGACAAAAAGGAAATAACCTCTGGTGCCGTTATGAAGGGTGAGAAGATTTTCACAACCACCATCTTTACCTCATCCAGGACGTGCTCGATAATCTGAATCCCTTTTAGACCAGGGCTATTTTCTACCGACTTAACTCTGGACAAAACATCTTTGAAAATACCTTCGCCAGTAAAGGTTACATCATAGTCTCCACGTCGAGGATAATCCTGGATAGAAAGGATTTAGTTGGTTCTGACGTGGAGCAGTTTCTCAAGCACGTCCTGGACTACATATCCCAGATTCCGCATATCGGAACCACCAGCCGTAAAGCGGACCCTTATGGTGTTCTTGAGCCTCGCATATAGAGGCATGAGGTTGGGGTCAACCTCCATGGTATGGCGCAACAAAATGCAAATTGCAACCGCCTGCAATCTGCGCCTTCAGAGCTTTGTGATAAAGCACCTGAAGGCTGGGGGATCGCTGCCCGTTACCCTAGGACTAATCCCTCTCACTAATAGCAGCAGGCAGGTGAAGCCCACCGAAGTGGACGATCCTGCCAGGCCAAGGAGAGGGGTACCTGAGTGCCCTTCAACTGAAACCTCCTGCTGTGAAGCACTTGGTCTCAGCCAAAAGGCCGAGAAGCGATAACCAGAATTGGTTTCCGACTACGGTGCCACCCAAGGATTCTGAAAAGTCCATTTGTGGAGATGGCCACCTGGACTCCCGTTAAGAAGACATGCTGTCAACCTCTAGATCCCTCACATGCCTGCACTTTTCGGCTTGCTGCTGCTGCAATCCACGCGTTTTAGATCTACATAACTCCACCTCTTTTAGCACAGTACCCTCAACCCCCGGCTGTTCCCACCCGCCTCAACACCGTTGGAAGGGAGGAGAACCAATTAAGGCGGGGGGGGGGTGGAACGAGCAGCTGTCTACCCTTAGCAGGAGGGTTGCTGATTAATTACCTCTCCTGCTGCTGCTGCTGCTGGCTGTCCAGCAGCAGACTGAAGGTGGCTGCTGCTGTGCGCAGGTATATAAAGGCTCAGAGCCTATTATGACACGCGCAGCCAGCGTTCCATTGCCACATTCCGTCTACTGCAGGCGGGATACCTGGATGGCTGAATGTCACTGAGAAGCTCACAGAGACCGCCATAAGCAACAGTTTAAAAGAATGCCACAGACTAATCAACCAAACTTTTTGGGTTGGTTTCTCTTTTATAGTCTGCAGGCATTAAATGAAAGAAGTCAGTGTTCCAGCAGAGGGAGACAACGTTTCAGAAAAGGCATTGTAGCAAACCAAAAAAGAAATTTTAAGCGCAGCAGAGTAACCAGCTCACATACCTGTTAGCTCAGGTGAGTTTAAAAGGCTGCTGTTGATAACAAGGGCATTTGCTAAATAGATGGTGTGTGTGCAACAATATACTGAAAGGTCAATTATATTGTGCAGCTTATCTCACCACCTGTAGTTATTTAGGTGAAAGCTCCAAAATGCTTGCCTAATATGTCTGTTTATCCAAAAGGAAGTATAGAGGGAGAGCTAGATAGATAGCATTGCATTACATTACATTACATGGCAATGCAATGCACAGTTGCTGAAGTTGAACCAAAATGAGCTTGTCATCTGGCTTCTGCAACTTTTAACATGAAAAATCCAATGAGGAGAAGAAAAGCAAAGCCAAAGAGTCCATCCCAAAATCCGACAAACAAGCAAAATGAACAAAAAGCATTGAATTCAATTCTTTCTGATTTTAGAAACTGCATTAAAGAAGGGGTGCACCGGTCCTGGAGATACTGCAATACCAGGTCAATGCGTGGAGTGGACAGAGCAAGCTCTTTTTCCATCTCCCTGTTCTAAAAATCCATTTAATATATGGTCCCCAGATAGGGGACGTATCAGATATTAAACTGATAAGAACAGATACTACACTTGATCTTAGCCAAAAGGCCGAGAAGCGATAACCAGAATTGGTTTCCGACTACGGTGCCACCCAAGGATTCTGAAAAGTCCATTTGTGGAGATGGCCACCTGGACTCCCGTTAAGAAGACATGCTGTCAACCTCTAGATCCCTCACATGCCTGCACTTTTCGGCTTGCTGCTGCTGCAATCCACGCGTTTTAGATCTGCATAACTCCACCTCTTTTAGCACAGTACCCTCAACCCCCGGCTGTTCCCACCCGCCTCAACACCGTTGGAAGGGAGGAGAACCAATTAAGGCGGGGGGGGGTGGAACGAGCAGCTGTCTACCCTTAGCAGGAGGGTTGCTGATTAATTACCTCTCCTGCTGCTGCTGCTGCTGGCTGTCCAGCAGCAGACTGAAGGTGGCTGCTGCTGTGCGCAGGTATATAAAGGCTCAGAGCCTATTATGACACGCGCAGCCAGCGTTCCATTGCCACATTCCGTCTACTGCAGGCGGGATACCTGGATGGCTGAATGTCACTGAGAAGCTCACAGAGACCGCCATAAGCAACAGTTTAAAAGAATGCCACAGACTAATCAACCAAACTTTTTGGGTTGGTTTCTCTTTTATAGTCTGCAGGCATTAAATGAAAGAAGTCAGTGTTCCAGCAGAGGGAGACAACGTTTCAGAAAAGGCATTGTAGCAAACCAAAAAAGAAATTTTAAGCGCAGCAGAGTAACCAGCTCACATACCTGTTAGCTCAGGTGAGTTTAAAAGGCTGCTGTTGATAACAAGGGCATTTGCTAAATAGATGGTGTGTGTGCAACAATATACTGAAAGGTCAATTATATTGTGCAGCTTATCTCACCACCTGTAGTTATTTAGGTGAAAGCTCCAAAATGCTTGCCTAATATGTCTGTTTATCCAAAAGGAAGTATAGAGGGAGAGCTAGATAGATAGCATTGCATTACATTACATTACATGGCAATGCAATGCACAGTTGCTGAAGTTGAACCAAAATGAGCTTGTCATCTGGCTTCTGCAACTTTTAACATGAAAAATCCAATGAGGAGAAGAAAAGCAAAGCCAAAGAGTCCATCCCAAAATCCGACAAACAAGCAAAATGAACAAAAAGCATTGAATTCAATTCTTTCTGATTTTAGAAACTGCATTAAAGAAGGGGTGCACCGGTCCTGGAGATACTGCAATACCAGGTCAATGCGTGGAGTGGACAGAGCAAGCTCTTTTTCCATCTCCCTGTTCTAAAAATCCATTTAATATATGGTCCCCAGATAGGGGACGTATCAGATATTAAACTGATAAGAACAGATACTACACTTGATCTTAGCCAAAAGGCCGAGAAGCGATAACCAGAATTGGTTTCCGACTACGGTGCCACCCAAGGATTCTGAAAAGTCCATTTGTGGAGATGGCCACCTGGACTCCCGTTAAGAAGACATGCTGTCAACCTCTAGATCCCTCACATGCCTGCACTTTTCGGCTTGCTGCTGCTGCAATCCACGCGTTTTAGATCTGCATAACTCCACCTCTTTTAGCACAGTACCCTCAACCCCCGGCTGTTCCCACCCGCCTCAACACCGTTGGAAGGGAGGAGAACCAATTAAGGCGGGGGGGGGGGGGGTGGAACGAGCAGCTGTCTACCCTTAGCAGGAGGGTTGCTGATTAATTACCTCTCCTGCTGCTGCTGCTGCTGGCTGTCCAGCAGCAGACTGAAGGTGGCTGCTGCTGTGCGCAGGTATATAAAGGCTCAGAGCCTATTATGACACGCGCAGCCAGCGTTCCATTGCCACATTCCGTCTACTGCAGGCGGGATACCTGGATGGCTGAATGTCACTGAGAAGCTCACAGAGACCGCCATAAGCAACAGTTTAAAAGAATGCCACAGACTAATCAACCAAACTTTTTGGGTTGGTTTCTCTTTTATAGTCTGCAGGCATTAAATGAAAGAAGTCAGTGTTCCAGCAGAGGGAGACAACGTTTCAGAAAAGGCATTGTAGCAAACCAAAAAAGAAATTTTAAGCGCAGCAGAGTAACCAGCTCACATACCTGTTAGCTCAGGTGAGTTTAAAAGGCTGCTGTTGATAACAAGGGCATTTGCTATATAGATGGTGTGTGTGCAACAATATACTGAAAGGTCAATTATATTGTGCAGCTTATCTCACCACCTGTAGTTATTTAGGTGAAAGCTCCAAAATGCTTGCCTAATATGTCTGTTTATCCAAAAGGAAGTATAGAGGGAGAGCTAGATAGATAGCATTGCATTACATTACATTACATGGCAATGCAATGCACAGTTGCTGAAGTTGAACCAAAATGAGCTTGTCATCTGGCTTCTGCAACTTTTAACATGAAAAATCCAATGAGGAGAAGAAAAGCAAAGCCAAAGAGTCCATCCCAAAATCCGACAAACAAGCAAAATGAACAAAAAGCATTGAATTCAATTCTTTCTGATTTTAGAAACTGCATTAAAGAAGGGGTGCACCGGTCCTGGAGATACTGCAATACCAGGTCAATGCGTGGAGTGGACAGAGCAAGCTCTTTTTCCATCTCCCTGTTCTAAAAATCCATTTAATATATGGTCCCCAGATAGGGGACGTATCAGATATTAAACTGATAAGAACAGATACTACACTTGATCTTAGCCAAAAGGCCGAGAAGCGATAACCAGAATTGGTTTCCGACTACGGTGCCACCCAAGGATTCTGAAAAGTCCATTTGTGGAGATGGCCACCTGGACTCCCGTTAAGAAGACATGCTGTCAACCTCTAGATCCCTCACATGCCTGCACTTTTCGGCTTGCTGCTGCTGCAATCCACGCGTTTTAGATCTGCATAACTCCACCTCTTTTAGCACAGTACCCTCAACCCCCGGCTGTTCCCACCCGCCTCAACACCGTTGGAAGGGAGGAGAACCAATTAAGGCGGGGGGGGGGTGGAACGAGCAGCTGTCTACCCTTAGCAGGAGGGTTGCTGATTAATTACCTCTCCTGCTGCTGCTGCTGCTGGCTGTCCAGCAGCAGACTGAAGGTGGCTGCTGCTGTGCGCAGGTATATAAAGGCTCAGAGCCTATTATGACACGCGCAGCCAGCGTTCCATTGCCACATTCCGTCTACTGCAGGCGGGATACCTGGATGGCTGAATGTCACTGAGAAGCTCACAGAGACCGCCATAAGCAACAGTTTAAAAGAATGCCACAGACTAATCAACCAAACTTTTTGGGTTGGTTTCTCTTTTATAGTCTGCAGGCATTAAATGAAAGAAGTCAGTGTTCCAGCAGAGGGAGACAACGTTTCAGAAAAGGCATTGTAGCAAACCAAAAAAGAAATTTTAAGCGCAGCAGAGTAACCAGCTCACATACCTGTTAGCTCAGGTGAGTTTAAAAGGCTGCTGTTGATAACAAGGGCATTTGCTAAATAGATGGTGTGTATGCAACAATATACTGAAAGGTCAATTATATTGTGCAGCTTATCTCACCACCTGTAGTTATTTAGGTGAAAGCTCCAAAATGCTTGCCTAATATGTCTGTTTATCCAAAAGGAAGTATAGAGGGAGAGCTAGATAGATAGCATTGCATTACATTACATTACATGGCAATGCAATGCACAGTTGCTGAAGTTGAACCAAAATGAGCTTGTCATGTGGCTTCTGCAACTTTTAACATGAAAAATCCAATGAGGAGAAGAAAAGCAAAGCCAAAGAGTCCATCCCAAAATCCGACAAACAAGCAAAATGAACAAAAAGCATTGAATTCAATTCTTTCTGATTTTAGAAACTGCATTAAAGAAGGGGTGCACCGGTCCTGAAGATACTGCAATACCAGGTCAATGCGTGGAGTGGACAGAGCAAGCTCTTTTTCCATCTCCCTGTTCTAAAAATCCATTTAATATATGGTCCCCAGATAGGGGACGTATCAGATATTAAACTGATAAGAACAGATACTACACTTGATCTTAGCCAAAAGGCCGAGAAGCGATAACCAGAATTGGTTTCCGACTACGGTGCCACCCAAGGATTCTGAAAAGTCCATTTGTGGAGATGGCCACCTGGACTCCCGTTAAGAAGACATGCTGTCAACCTCTAGATCCCTCACATGCCTGCACTTTTCGGCTTGCTGCTGCTGTAATCCACGCGTTTTAGATCTGCATAACTCCACCTCTTTTAGCACAGTACCCTCAACCCCCGGCTGTTCCCACCCGCCTCAACACCGTTGGAAGGGAGGAGAACCAATTAAGGCGGGGGGGGGGGGTGGAACGAGCAGCTGTCTACCCTTAGCAGGAGGGTTGCTGATTAATTACCTCTCCTGCTGCTGCTGCTGCTGGCTGTCCAGCAGCAGACTGAAGGTGGCTGCTGCTGTGCGCAGGTATATAAAGGCTCAGAGCCTATTATGACACGCGCAGCCAGCGTTCCATTGCCACATTCCGTCTACTGCAGGCGGGATACCTGGATGGCTGAATGTCACTGAGAAGCTCACAGAGACCGCCATAAGCAACAGTTTAAAAGAATGCCACAGACTAATCAACCAAACTTTT
>NW_027371400.1:0-27668 GCF_046119375.1 Phyllobates terribilis
AGATGCCAGCTCCTTTCATTCAGTCAGTAGCTTCAAACATTTCTGGTATATGAAAAACATGTTTTTCAATGGCAAAAATCAATGAATATTGTAAATGCACAAACAGTAATATCTCCACATTGCAAGGTGCAATTCTGAAATTTTTTGCTTTTTCCTGCTAATCCTAGCATGATAAAGAAGATTCAAAGAGAGTGAGATGCCAGCTCCTTTCATTCAGTCAGTAGCTTCAAACATTTCTGGTATATGAAAAACATGTTTTTCAATGGCAAAAATCAATGAATATTGTAAATGCACAAACAGTAATATCTCCACATTGCAAGGAGCAATTCTGAAATTTTTTGCTTTTTCCTGCTAATCCTAGCATGATAAAGAAGATTCAAAGAGAGTGAGATGCCAGCTCCTTTCATTCAGTCAGTAGCTTCAAACATTTCTGGACGTTTTTCAATGGCAAAAATCAATGAATATTGTAAATGCACAAACAGTAATATCTCCACATTGCAAGGTGCAATTCTGAAATTTTTTGCTTTTTCCTGTTAATCCTAGCATGATAAAGAAGATTCAAAGAGAGTGAGATGCCAGCTCCTTTCATTCAGTCAGTAGCTTCAAACATTTCTGGTATATGAAAAACATGTTTTTCAATGGCAAAAATCAATGAATATTGTAAATGCACAAACAGTAATATCTCCACATTGCAAGGTGCAATTCTGAAATTTTTTGCTTTTTCCTGTTAATCCTAGCATGATAAAGAAGATTCAAAGAGAGTGAGATGCCAGCTCCTTTCATTCAGTCAGTAGCTTCAAACATTTCTGGACGTTTTTCAATGGCAAAAATCAATGAATATTGTAAATGCACAAACAGTAATATCTCCACATTGCAAGGTGCAATTCTGAAATTTTTTGCTTTTTCCTGTTAATCCTAGCATGATAAAGAAGATTCAAAGAGAGTGAGATGCCAGCTCCTTTCATTCAGTCAGTAGCTTCAAACATTTCTGGTATATGAAAAACATGTTTTTCAATGGCAAAAATCAATGAATATTGTAAATGCACAAACAGTAATATCTCCACATTGCAAGGTGCAATTCTGAAATTTTTTGCTTTTTCCTGTTAATCCTAGCATGATAAAGAAGATTCAAAGAGAGTGAGATGCCAGCTCCTTTCATTCAGTCAGTAGCTTCAAACATTTCTGGACGTTTTTCAATGGCAAAAATCAATGAATATTGTAAATGCACAAACAGTAATATCTCCACATTGCAAGGTGCAATTCTGAAATTTTTTGCTTTTTCCTGTTAATCCTAGCATGATAAAGAAGATTCAAAGAGAGTGAGATGCCAGCTCCTTTCATTCAGTCAGTAGCTTCAAACATTTCTGGTATATGAAAAACATGTTTTTCAATGGCAAAAATCAATGAATATTGTAAATGCACAAACAGTAATATCTCCACATTGCAAGGTGCAATTCTGAAATTTTTTGCTTTTTCCTGCTAATCCTAGCATGATAAAGAAGATTCAAAGAGAGTGAGATGCCAGCTCCTTTCATTCAGTCAGTAGCTTCAAACATTTCTGGTATATGAAAAACATGTTTTTCAATGGCAAAAATCAATGAATATTGTAAATGCACAAACAGTAATATCTCCACATTGCAAGGAGCAATTCTGAAATTTTTTGCTTTTTCCTGCTAATCCTAGCATGATAAAGAAGATTCAAAGAGAGTGAGATGCCAGCTCCTTTCATTCAGTCAGTAGCTTCAAACATTTCTGGACGTTTTTCAATGGCAAAAATCAATGAATATTGTAAATGCACAAACAGTAATATCTCCACATTGCAAGGTGCAATTCTGAAATTTTTTGCTTTTTCCTGTTAATCCTAGCATGATAAAGAAGATTCAAAGAGAGTGAGATGCCAGCTCCTTTCATTCAGTCAGTAGCTTCAAACATTTCTGGTATATGAAAAACATGTTTTTCAATGGCAAAAATCAATGAATATTGTAAATGCACAAACAGTAATATCTCCACATTGCAAGGTGCAATTCTGAAATTTTTTGCTTTTTCCTGCTAATCCTAGCATGATAAAGAAGATTCAAAGAGAGTGAGATGCCAGCTCCTTTCATTCAGTCAGTAGCTTCAAACATTTCTGGTATATGAAAAACATGTTTTTCAATGGCAAAAATCAATGAATATTGTAAATGCACAAACAGTAATATCTCCACATTGCAAGGTGCAATTCTGAAATTTTTTGCTTTTTCCTGCTAATCCTAGCATGATAAAGAAGATTCAAAGAGAGTGAGATGCCAGCTCCTTTCATTCAGTCAGTAGCTTCAAACATTTCTGGTATATGAAAAACATGTTTCTCAATGGCAAAAATCAATGAATATTTTAAATGCACAAACAGTAATATCTCCACATTGCAAGGTGCAATTCTGAAATTTTTTGCTTTTTCCTGCTAATCCTAGCATGATAAAGAAGATTCAAAGAGAGTGAGATGCCAGCTCCTTTCATTCAGTCAGTAGCTTCAAACATTTCTGGTATGAAAAACATGTTTTTCAATGGCAAAAATCAATGAATATTGTAAATGCACAAACAGTAATATCTCCACATTGCAAGGTGCAATTCTGAAATTTTTTGCTTTTTCCTGCTAATCCTAGCATGATAAAGAAGATTCAAAGAGAGTGAGATGCCAGCTCGTTTCATTCAGTCAGTAGCTTCAAACATTTCTGGTATATGAAAAACATGTTTTTCAATGGCAAAAATCAATGAATATTGTAAATGCACAAACAGTAATATCTCCACATTGCAAGGTGCAATTCTGAAATTTTTAGCTTTTTCCTGTTAATCCTAGCATGATAAAGAAGATTCAAAGACAGTGAGATGCCAGCTCCTTTCATTCAGTCAGTAGCTTCAAACATTTCTGGACGTTTTTCAATGGCAAAAATCAATGAATATTGTAAATGCACAAACAGTAATATCTCCACATTGCAAGGTGCAATTCTGAAATTTTTTGCTTTTTCCTGCTAATCCTAGCATGATAAAGAAGATTCAAAGAGAGTGAGATGCCAGCTCCTTTCATTCAGTCAGTAGCTTCAAACATTTCTGGTATATGAAAAACATGTTTTTCAATGGCAAAATCAATGAATATTGTAAATGCACAAACAGTAATATCTCCACATTGCAAGGTGCAATTCTGAAATTTTTTGCTTTTTCCTGTTAATCCTAGCATGATAAAGAAGATTCAAAGAGAGTGAGATGCCAGCTCCTTTCATTCAGTCAGTAGCTTCAAACATTTCTGGACGTTTTTCAATGGCAAAAATCAATGAATATTGTAAATGCACAAACAGTAATATCTCCACATTGCAAGGTGCAATTCTGAAATTTTTTGCTTTTTCCTGTTAATCCTAGCATGATAAAGAAGATTCAAAGAGAGTGAGATGCCAGCTCCTTTCATTCAGTCAGTAGCTTCAAACATTTCTGGTATATGAAAAACATGTTTTTCAATGGCAAAAATCAATGAATATTGTAAATGCACAAACAGTAATATCTCCACATTGCAAGGTGCAATTCTGAAATTTTTTGCTTTTTCCTGCTAATCCTAGCATGATAAAGAAGATTCAAAGAGAGTGAGATGCCAGCTCCTTTCATTCAGTCAGTAGCTTCAAACATTTCTGGTATATGAAAAACATGTTTTTCAATGGCAAAAATCAATGAATATTGTAAATGCACAAACAGTAATATCTCCACATTGCAAGGTGCAATTCAGAAATTTTTTGCTTTTTCCTGCTAATCCTAGCATGATAAAGAAGATTCAAAGAGAGTGAGATGCCAGCTCCTTTCATTGTCAGTAGCTTCAAACATTTCTGGACGTTTTTCAATGGCAAAAATCAATGAATATTGTAAATGCACAAACAGTAATATCTCCACATTGCAAATTGCAATTCTGAAATTTTTTGCTTTTTCCTGTTAATCCTAGCATGATAAAGAAGATTCAAAGAGAGTGAGATGCCAGCTCCTTTCATTCAGTCAGTAGCTTCAAACATTTCTGGACGTTTTTCAATGGCAAAAATCAATGAATATTGTAAATGCACAAACAGTAATATCTCCACATTGCAAGGTGCAATTCTGAAATTTTTTGCTTTTTCCTGTTAATCCTAGCATGATAAAGAAGATTCAAAGAGAGTGAGATGCCAGCTCCTTTCATTCAGTCAGTAGCTTCAAACATTTCTGGTATATGAAAAACATGTTTTTCAATGGCAAAAATCAATGAATATTGTAAATGCACAAACAGTAATATCTCCACATTGCAAGGTGCAATTCTGAAATTTTTTGCTTTTTCCTGCTAATCCTAGCATGATAAAGAAGATTCAAAGAGAGTGAGATGCCAGCTCCTTTCATTCAGTCAGTAGCTTCAAACATTTCTGGTATATGAAAAACATGTTTTTCAATGGCAAAAATCAATGAATATTGTAAATGCACAAACAGTAATATCTCCACATTGCAAGGTGCAATTCTGAAATTTTTTGCTTTTTCCTGCTAATCCTAGCATGATAAAGAAGATTCAAAGAGAGTGAGATGCCAGCTCCTTTCATTCAGTCAGTAGCTTCAAACATTTCTGGTATATGAAAAACATGTTTCTCAATGGCAAAAATCAATGAATATTGTAAATGCACAAACAGTAATATCTCCACATTGCAAGGTGCAATTCTGAAATTTTTTGCTTTTTCCTGCTAATCCTAGCATGATAAAGAAGATTCAAAGAGAGTGAGATGCCAGCTCCTTTCATTCAGTCAGTAGCTTCAAACATTTCTGGTATGAAAAACATGTTTTTCAATGGCAAAAATCAATGAATATTGTAAATGCACAAACAGTAATATCTCCACATTGCAAGGTGCAATTCTGAAATTTTTTGCTTTTTCCTGCTAATCCTAGCATGATAAAGAAGATTCAAAGAGAGTGAGATGCCAGCTCGTTTCATTCAGTCAGTAGCTTCAAACATTTCTGGTATATGAAAAACATGTTTTTCAATGGCAAAAATCAATGAATATTGTAAATGCACAAACAGTAATATCTCCACATTGCAAGGTGCAATTGTGAAATTTTTAGCTTTTTCCTGTTAATCCTAGCATGATAAAGAAGATTCAAAGACAGTGAGATGCCAGCTCCTTTCATTCAGTCAGTAGCTTCAAACATTTCTGGACGTTTTTCAATGGCAAAAATCAATGAATATTGTAAATGCACAAACAGTAATATCTCCACATTGCAAGGTGCAATTCTGAAATTTTTTGCTTTTTCCTGTTAATCCTAGCATGATAAAGAAGATTCCAAGAGAGTGAGATGCCAGCTCCTTTCATTCAGTCAGTAGCTTCAAACATTTCTGGTATATGAAAAACATGTTTTTCAATGGCAAAAATCAATGAATATTGTAAATGCACAAACAGTAATATCTCCACATTGCAAGGTGCAATTCTGAAATTTTTTGCTTTTTCCTGCTAATCCTAGCATGATAAAGAAGACTCAAAGAGAGTGAGATGCCAGCTCCTTTCATTCAGTCAGTAGCTTCAAACATTTCTGGTATATGAAAAACATGTTTTTCAATGGCAAAAATCAATGAATATTGTAAATGCACAAACAGTAATATCTCCACATTGCAAGGTGCAATTCTGAAATTTTTAGCTTTTTCCTGTTAATCCTAGCATGATAAAGAAGATTCAAAGACAGTGAGATGCCAGCTCCTTTCATTCAGTCAGTAGCTTCAAACATTTCTGGACGTTTTTCAATGGCAAAAATCAATGAATATTGTAAATGCACAAACAGTAATATCTCCACATTGCAAGGTGCAATTCTGAAATTTTTTGCTTTTTCCTGTTAATCCTAGCATGATAAAGAAGATTCCAAGAGAATGAGATGCCAGCTCCTTTCATTCAGTCAGTAGCTTCAAACATTTCTGGTATATGAAAAACATGTTTTTCAATGGCAAAAATCAATGAATATTGTAAATGCACAAACAGTAATATCTCCACATTGCAAGGTGCAATTCTGAAATTTTTTGCTTTTTCCTGCTAATCCTAGCATGATAAAGAAGATTCAAAGAGAGTGAGATGCCAGCTCCTTTCATTCAGTCAGTAGCTTCAATCATTTCTGGTATGAAAAACATGTTTTTCAATGGCAAAAATCAATGAATATTGTAAATGCACAAACAGTAATATCTCCACATTGCAAGGTGCAATTCTGAAATTTTTAGCTTTTTCCTGTTAATCCTAGCATGATAAAGAAGATTCAAAGAGAGTGAGATGCCAGCTCCTTTCATTCAGTCAGTAGCTTCAAACATTTCTAGACGTTTTTCAATGGCAAAAATCAATGAATATTGTAAATGCACAAACAGTAATATCTCCACATTGCAAGGTGCAATTCTGAAATTTTTTGCTTTTTCCTGTTAATCCTAGCATGATAAAGAAGATTCAAAGAGAGTGAGATGCCAGCTCCTTTCATTCAGTCTGTAGCTTCAAACATTTCTGGTATATGAAAAACATGTTTTTCAATGGCAAAAATCAATGAATATTGTAAATGCACAAACAGTAATATCTCCACATTGCAAGGTGCAATTCTGAAATTTTTTGCTTTTTCCTGCTAATCCTAGCATGATAAAGAAGATTCAAAGAGAGTGAGATGCCAGCTCCTTTCATTCAGTCAGTAGCTTCAAACATTTCTGGTATATGAAAAACATGTTTTTCAATGGCAAAAATCAATGAATATTGTAAATGCACAAACAGTAATATCTCCACATTGCAAGGTGCAGTTCTGAAATTTTTTGCTTTTTCCTGTTAATCCTAGCATGATAAAGAAGATTCAAAGACAGTGAGATGCCAGCTCCTTTCATTCAGTCAGTAGCTTCAAACATTTCTGGACGTTTTTCAATGGCAAAAATCAATGAATATTGTAAATGCACAAACAGTAATATCTCCACATTGCAAGGTGCAATTCTGAAATTTTTTGCTTTTTCCTGTTAATCCTAGCATGATAAAGAAGATTCAAAGAGAGTGAGATGCCAGCTCCTTTCATTCAGTCAGTAGCTTCAAACATTTCTGGTATATGAAAAACATGTTTTTCAATGGCAAAAATCAATGAATATTGTAAATGCACAAACAGTAATATCTCCACATTGCAAGGTGCAATTCTGAAATTTTTTGCTTTTTCCTGCTAATCCTAGCATGATAAAGAAGATTCAAAGAGAGTGAGATGCCAGCTCCTTTCATTCAGTCAGTAGCTTCAAACATTTCTGGTATATGAAAAACATGTTTTTCAATGGCAAAAATCAATGAATATTGTAAATGCACAAACAGTAATATCTCCACATTGCAAGGTGCAATTCTGAAATTTTTTGCTTTTTCCTGCTAATCCTAGCATGATAAAGAAGATTCAAAGAGAGTGAGATGCCAGCTCCTTTCATTCAGTCAGTAGCTTCAAACATTTCTGGTATATGAAAAACATGTTTCTCAATGGCAAAAATCAATGAATATTTTAAATGCACAAACAGTAATATCTCCACATTGCAAGGTGCAATTCTGAAATTTTTTGCTTTTTCCTGCTAATCCTAGCATGATAAAGAAGATTCAAAGAGAGTGAGATGCCAGCTCCTTTCATTCAGTCAGTAGCTTCAAACATTTCTGGTATGAAAAACATGTTTTTCAATGGCAAAAATCAATGAATATTGTAAATGCACAAACAGTAATATCTCCACATTGCAAGGTGCAATTCTGAAATTTTTTGCTTTTTCCTGCTAATCCTAGCATGATAAAGAAGATTCAAAGAGAGTGAGATGCCAGCTCGTTTCATTCAGTCAGTAGCTTCAAACATTTCTGGTATATGAAAAACATGTTTTTCAATGGCAAAAATCAATGAATATTGTAAATGCACAAACAGTAATATCTCCACATTGCAAGGTGCAATTCTGAAATTTTTAGCTTTTTCCTGTTAATCCTAGCATGATAAAGAAGATTCAAAGACAGTGAGATGCCAGCTCCTTTCATTCAGTCAGTAGCTTCAAACATTTCTGGACGTTTTTCAATGGCAAAAATCAATGAATATTGTAAATGCACAAACAGTAATATCTCCACATTGCAAGGTGCAATTCTGAAATTTTTTGCTTTTTCCTGCTAATCCTAGCATGATAAAGAAGATTCAAAGAGAGTGAGATGCCAGCTCCTTTCATTCAGTCAGTAGCTTCAAACATTTCTGGTATATGAAAAACATGTTTTTCAATGGCAAAATCAATGAATATTGTAAATGCACAAACAGTAATATCTCCACATTGCAAGGTGCAATTCTGAAATTTTTTGCTTTTTCCTGTTAATCCTAGCATGATAAAGAAGATTCAAAGAGAGTGAGATGCCAGCTCCTTTTATTCAGTCAGTAGCTTCAAACATTTCTGGACGTTTTTCAATGGCAAAAATCAATGAATATTGTAAATGCACAAACAGTAATATCTCCACATTGCAAGGTGCAATTCTGAAATTTTTTGCTTTTTCCTGTTAATCCTAGCATGATAAAGAAGATTCAAAGAGAGTGAGATGCCAGCTCCTTTCATTCAGTCAGTAGCTTCAAACATTTCTGGTATATGAAAAACATGTTTTTCAATGGCAAAAATCAATGAATATTGTAAATGCACAAACAGTAATATCTCCACATTGCAAGGTGCAATTCTGAAATTTTTTGCTTTTTCCTGCTAATCCTAGCATGATAAAGAAGATTCAAAGAGAGTGAGATGCCAGCTCCTTTCATTCAGTCAGTAGCTTCAAACATTTCTGGTATATGAAAAACATGTTTTTCAATGGCAAAAATCAATGAATATTGTAAATGCACAAACAGTAATATCTCCACATTGCAAGGTGCAATTCAGAAATTTTTTGCTTTTTCCTGCTAATCCTAGCATGATAAAGAAGATTCAAAGAGAGTGAGATGCCAGCTCCTTTCATTGTCAGTAGCTTCAAACATTTCTGGACGTTTTTCAATGGCAAAAATCAATGAATATTGTAAATGCACAAACAGTAATATCTCCACATTGCAAATTGCAATTCTGAAATTTTTTGCTTTTTCCTGTTAATCCTAGCATGATAAAGAAGATTCAAAGAGAGTGAGATGCCAGCTCCTTTCATTCAGTCAGTAGCTTCAAACATTTCTGGACGTTTTTCAATGGCAAAAATCAATGAATATTGTAAATGCACAAACAGTAATATCTCCACATTGCAAGGTGCAATTCTGAAATTTTTTGCTTTTTCCTGTTAATCCTAGCATGATAAAGAAGATTCAAAGAGAGTGAGATGCCAGCTCCTTTCATTCAGTCAGTAGCTTCAAACATTTCTGGTATATGAAAAACATGTTTTTCAATGGCAAAAATCAATGAATATTGTAAATGCACAAACAGTAATATCTCCACATTGCAAGGTGCAATTCTGAAATTTTTTGCTTTTTCCTGCTAATCCTAGCATGATAAAGAAGATTCAAAGAGAGTGAGATGCCAGCTCCTTTCATTCAGTCAGTAGCTTCAAACATTTCTGGTATATGAAAAACATGTTTTTCAATGGCAAAAATCAATGAATATTGTAAATGCACAAACAGTAATATCTCCACATTGCAAGGTGCAATTCTGAAATTTTTTGCTTTTTCCTGCTAATCCTAGCATGATAAAGAAGATTCAAAGAGAGTGAGATGCCAGCTCCTTTCATTCAGTCAGTAGCTTCAAACATTTCTGGTATATGAAAAACATGTTTCTCAATGGCAAAAATCAATGAATATTGTAAATGCACAAACAGTAATATCTCCACATTGCAAGGTGCAATTCTGAAATTTTTTGCTTTTTCCTGCTAATCCTAGCATGATAAAGAAGATTCAAAGAGAGTGAGATGCCAGCTCCTTTCATTCAGTCAGTAGCTTCAAACATTTCTGGTATGAAAAACATGTTTTTCAATGGCAAAAATCAATGAATATTGTAAATGCACAAACAGTAATATCTCCACATTGCAAGGTGCAATTCTGAAATTTTTTGCTTTTTCCTGCTAATCCTAGCATGATAAAGAAGATTCAAAGAGAGTGAGATGCCAGCTCGTTTCATTCAGTCAGTAGCTTCAAACATTTCTGGTATATGAAAAACATGTTTTTCAATGGCAAAAATCAATGAATATTGTAAATGCACAAACAGTAATATCTCCACATTGCAAGGTGCAATTCTGAAATTTTTAGCTTTTTCCTGTTAATCCTAGCATGATAAAGAAGATTCCAAGAGAGTGAGATGCCAGCTCCTTTCATTCAGTCAGTAGCTTCAAACATTTCTGGACGTTTTTCAATGGCAAAAATCAATGAATATTGTAAATGCACAAACAGTAATATCTCCACATTGCAAGGTGCAATTCTGAAATTTTTTGCTTTTTCCTGTTAATCCTAGCATGATAAAGAAGATTCCAAGAGAGTGAGATGCCAGCTCCTTTCATTCAGTCAGTAGCTTCAAACATTTCTGGTATATGAAAAACATGTTTTTCAATGGCAAAAATCAATGAATATTGTAAATGCACAAACAGTAATATCTCCACATTGCAAGGTGCAATTCTGAAATTTTTTGCTTTTTCCTGCTAATCCTAGCATGATAAAGAAGACTCAAAGAGAGTGAGATGCCAGCTCCTTTCATTCAGTCAGTAGCTTCAAACATTTCTGGTATATGAAAAACATGTTTTTCAATGGCAAAAATCAATGAATATTGTAAATGCACAAACAGTAATATCTCCACATTGCAAGGTGCAATTCTGAAATTTTTAGCTTTTTCCTGTTAATCCTAGCATGATAAAGAAGATTCAAAGACAGTGAGATGCCAGCTCCTTTCATTCAGTCAGTAGCTTCAAACATTTCTGGACGTTTTTCAATGGCAAAAATCAATGAATATTGTAAATGCACAAACAGTAATATCTCCACATTGCAAGGTGCAATTCTGAAATTTTTTGCTTTTTCCTGTTAATCCTAGCATGATAAAGAAGATTCCAAGAGAATGAGATGCCAGCTCCTTTCATTCAGTCAGTAGCTTCAAACATTTCTGGTATATGAAAAACATGTTTTTCAATGGCAAAAATCAATGAATATTGTAAATGCACAAACAGTAATATCTCCACATTGCAAGGTGCAATTCTGAAATTTTTTGCTTTTTCCTGCTAATCCTAGCATGATAAAGAAGATTCAAAGAGAGTGAGATGCCAGCTCCTTTCATTCAGTCAGTAGCTTCAATCATTTCTGGTATGAAAAACATGTTTTTCAATGGCAAAAATCAATGAATATTGTAAATGCACAAACAGTAATATCTCCACATTGCAAGGTGCAATTCTGAAATTTTTAGCTTTTTCCTGTTAATCCTAGCATGATAAAGAAGATTCAAAGAGAGTGAGATGCCAGCTCCTTTCATTCAGTCAGTAGCTTCAAACATTTCTAGACGTTTTTCAATGGCAAAAATCAATGAATATTGTAAATGCACAAACAGTAATATCTCCACATTGCAAGGTGCAATTCTGAAATTTTTTGCTTTTTCCTGTTAATCCTAGCATGATAAAGAAGATTCAAAGAGAGTGAGATGCCAGCTCCTTTCATTCAGTCTGTAGCTTCAAACATTTCTGGTATATGAAAAACATGTTTTTCAATGGCAAAAATCAATGAATATTGTAAATGCACAAACAGTAATATCTCCACATTGCAAGGTGCAATTCTGAAATTTTTTGCTTTTTCCTGCTAATCCTAGCATGATAAAGAAGATTCAAAGAGAGTGAGATGCCAGCTCCTTTCATTCAGTCAGTAGCTTCAAACATTTCTGGTATATGAAAAACATGTTTTTCAATGGCAAAAATCAATGAATATTGTAAATGCACAAACAGTAATATCTCCACATTGCAAGGTGCAGTTCTGAAATTTTTTGCTTTTTCCTGTTAATCCTAGCATGATAAAGAAGATTCAAAGACAGTGAGATGCCAGCTCCTTTCATTCAGTCAGTAGCTTCAAACATTTCTGGACGTTTTTCAATGGCAAAAATCAATGAATATTGTAAATGCACAAACAGTAATATCTCCACATTGCAAGGTGCAATTCTGAAATTTTTTGCTTTTTCCTGTTAATCCTAGCATGATAAAGAAGATTCCAAGAGAGTGAGATGCCAGCTCCTTTCATTCAGTCAGTAGCTTCAAACATTTCTGGTATATGAAAAACATGTTTTTCAATGGCAAAAATCAATGAATATTGTAAATGCACAAACAGTAATATCTCCACATTGCAAGGTGCAATTCTGAAATTTTTTGCTTTTTCCTGCTAATCCTAGCATGATAAAGAAGATTCAAAGAGAGTGAGATGCCAGCTCCTTTCATTCAGTCAGTAGCTTCAAACATTTCTGGTATATGAAAAACATGTTTTTCAATGGCAAAAATCAATGAATATTGTAAATGCACAAACAGTAATATCTCCACATTGCAAGGTGCAATTCTGAAATTTTTTGCTTTTTCCTGCTAATCCTAGCATGATAAAGAAGATTCAAAGAGAGTGAGATGCCAGCTCCTTTCATTCAGTCAGTAGCTTCAAACATTTCTGGACGTTTTTCAATGGCAAAAATCAATGAATATTGTAAATGCACAAACAGTAATATCTCCACATTGCAAGGTGCAATTCTGAAATTTTTTGCTTTTTCCTGTTAATCCTAGCATGATAAAGAAGATTCAAAGAGAGTGAGATGCCAGCTCCTTTCATTCAGTCAGTAGCTTCAAACATTTCTGGTATATGAAAAACATGTTTTTCAATGGCAAAAATCAATGAATATTGTAAATGCACAAACAGTAATATCTCCACATTGCAAGGTGCAATTCTGAAATTTTTTGCTTTTTCCTGCTAATCCTAGCATGATAAAGAAGATTCAAAGAGAGTGAGATGCCAGCTCCTTTCATTCAGTCAGTAGCTTCAAACATTTCTGGTATATGAAAAACATGTTTTTCAATGGCAAAAATCAATGAATATTGTAAATGCACAAACAGTAATATCTCCACATTGCAAGGTGCAATTCAGAAATTTTTTGCTTTTTCCTGCTAATCCTAGCATGATAAAGAAGATTCAAAGAGAGTGAGATGCCAGCTCCTTTCATTCAGTCAGTAGCTTCAAACATTTCTGGTATATGAAAAACATGTTTTTCAATGGCAAAAATCAATGAATATTGTAAATGCACAAACAGTAATATCTCCACATTGCAAGGTGCAGTTCTGAAATTTTTTGCTTTTTCCTGTTAATCCTAGCATGATAAAGAAGATTCAAAGACAGTGAGATGCCAGCTCCTTTCATTCAGTCAGTAGCTTCAAACATTTCTGGACGTTTTTCAATGGCAAAAATCAATGAATATTGTAAATGCACAAACAGTAATATCTCCACATTGCAAGGTGCAATTCTGAAATTTTTTGCTTTTTCCTGTTAATCCTAGCATGATAAAGAAGATTCCAAGAGAGTGAGATGCCAGCTCCTTTCATTCAGTCAGTAGCTTCAAACATTTCTGGTATATGAAAAACATGTTTTTCAATGGCAAAAATCAATGAATATTGTAAATGCACAAACAGTAATATCTCCACATTGCAAGGTGCAATTCTGAAATTTTTTGCTTTTTCCTGCTAATCCTAGCATGATAAAGAAGATTCAAAGAGAGATGCCAGCTCCTTTCATTCAGTCAGTAGCTTCAAACATTTCTGGTATATGAAAAACATGTTTTTCAATGGCAAAAATCAATGAATATTGTAAATGCACAAATAGTAATATCTCCACATTGCAAGGTGCAATTCTGAATTTTTTAGCTTTTTCCTGTTAATCCTAGCATGATAAAGAAAGATTCAAAGAGAGTGAGATGCCAGCTCCTTTCATTCAGTCAGTAGCTTCAAACATTTCTGGACGTTTTTCAATGGCAAAAATCAATGAATATTGTAAATGCACAAACAGTAATATCT
Organism: Phyllobates terribilis; assembly: GCF_046119375.1. Lineage (NCBI taxonomy): Eukaryota > Metazoa > Chordata > Amphibia > Anura > Dendrobatidae > Phyllobates > Phyllobates terribilis. The sequence goes on from NW_027371400.1 coordinate 13,980, forward strand.
CCACATTGCAAGGTGCAATTCTGAAATTTTTTGCTTTTTCCTGTTAATCCTAGCATGATAAAGAAGATTCAAAGAGAGTGAGATGCCAGCTCCTTTCATTCAGTCAGTAGCTTCAAACATTTCTGGTATATGAAAAACGTTTTTCAATGGCAAAAATCAATGAATATTGTAAATGCACAAACAGTAATATCTCCACATTGCAAGGTGCAATTCTGAAATTTTTTGCCTTTTCCTGCTAATCCTAGCATGATAAAGAAGATTCAAAGAGAGTGAGATGCCAGCTCCTTTCATTCAGTCAGTAGCTTCAAACATTTCTGGACGTTTTTCAATGGCAAAAATCAATGAATATTGTAAATGCACAAACAGTAATATCTCCACATTGCAAGGTGCAATTCTGAAATTTTTTGCTTTTTCCTGCTAATCCTAGCATGATAAAGAAGATTCAAAGAGAGTGAGATGCCAGCTCCTTTCATTCAGTCAGTAGCTTCAAACATTTCTGGTATATGAAAAACATGTTTTTCAATGGCAAAAATCAATGAATATTGTAAATGCACAAACAGTAATATCTCCACATTGCAAGGTGCAATTCTGAAATTTTTTGCTTTTTCCTGCTAATCCTAGCATGATAAAGAAGATTCAAAGAGAGTGAGATGCCAGCTCCTTTCATTCAGTCAGTAGCTTCAAACATTTCTGGACGTTTTTCAATGGCAAAAATCAATGAATATTGTAAATGCACAAACAGTAATATCTCCACATTGCAAGGTGCAATTCTGAAATTTTTTGCTTTTTCCTGCTAATCCTAGCATGATAAAGAAGATTCAAAGAGAGTGAGATGCCAGCTCCTTTCATTCAGTCAGTAGCTTCAAACATTTCTGGTATATGAAAAACATGTTTTTCAATGGCAAAAATCAATGAATATTGTAAATGCACAAACAGTAATATCTCCACATTGCAAGGTGCAATTCTGAAATTTTTTGCTTTTTCCTGCTAATCCTAGCATGATAAAGAAGATTCAAAGAGAGTGAGATGCCAGCTCCTTTCATTCAGTCAGTAGCTTCAAACATTTCTGGACGTTTTTCAATGGCAAAAATCAATGAATATTGTAAATGCACAAACAGTAATATCTCCACATTGCAAGGTGCAATTCTGAAATTTTTTGCTTTTTCCTGTTAATCCTAGCATGATAAAGAAGATTCAAAGAGAGTGAGATGCCAGCTCCTTTCATTCAGTCAGTAGCTTCAAACATTTCTGGTATATGAAAAACATGTTTTTCAATGGCAAAAATCAATGAATATTGTAAATGCACAAACAGTAATATCTCCACATTGCAAGGTGCAATTCTGAAATTTTTTGCTTTTTCCTGCTAATCCTAGCATGATAAAGAAGATTCAAAGAGAGTGAGATGCCAGCTCCTTTCATTCAGTCAGTAGCTTCAAACATTTCTGGTATATGAAAAACATGTTTTTCAATGGCAAAAATCAATGAATATTGTAAATGCACAAACAGTAATATCTCCACATTGCAAGGTGCAATTCAGAAATTTTTTGCTTTTTCCTGCTAATCCTAGCATGATAAAGAAGATTCAAAGAGAGTGAGATGCCAGCTCCTTTCATTCAGTCAGTAGCTTCAAACATTTCTGGTATATGAAAAACATGTTTTTCAATGGCAAAAATCAATGAATATTGTAAATGCACAAACAGTAATATCTCCACATTGCAAGGTGCAATTCTGAAATTTTTTGCTTTTTCCTGTTAATCCTAGCATGATAAAGAAGATTCAAAGAGAGTGAGATGCCAGCTCCTTTCATTCAGTCAGTAGCTTCAAAGATTTCTGGTATATGAAAAACATGTTTTTCAATGGCAAAAATCAATGAATATTGTAAATGCACAAACAGTAATATCTCCACATTGCAAGGTGCAATTCTGAAATTTTTTGCTTTTTCCTGCTAATCCTAGCATGATAAAGAAGATTCAAAGAGAGTGAGATGCCAGCTCCTTTCATTCAGTCAGTAGCTTCAAACATTTCTGGTATATGAAAAACATGTTTTTCAATGGCAAAAATCAATGAATATTGTAAATGCACAAACAGTAATATCTCCACATTGCAAGGTGCAATTCTGAAATTTTTTGCTTTTTCCTGCTAATCCTAGCATGATAAAGAAGATTCAAAGAGAGTGAGATGCCAGCTCCTTTCATTCAGTCAGTAGCTTCAAACATTTCTGGACGTTTTTCAATGGCAAAAATCAATGAATATTGTAAATGCACAAACAGTAATATCTCCACATTGCAAGGTGCAATTCTGAAATTTTTTGCTTTTTCCTGTTAATCCTAGCATGATAAAGAAGATTCAAAGAGAGTGAGATGCCAGCTCCTTTCATTCAGTCAGTAGCTTCAAACATTTCTGGTATATGAAAAACGTTTTTCAATGGCAAAAATCAATGAATATTGTAAATGCACAAACAGTAATATCTCCACATTGCAAGGTGCAATTCTGAAATTTTTTGCTTTTTCCTGCTAATCCTAGCATGATAAAGAAGATTCAAAGAGAGTGAGATGCCAGCTCCTTTCATTCAGTCAGTAGCTTCAAACATTTCTGGTATATGAAAAACATGTTTTTCAATGGCAAAAATCAATGAATATTGTAAATGCACAAACAGTAATATCTCCACATTGCAAGGTGCAATTCTGAAATTTTTAGCTTTTTCCTGCTAATCCTAGCATGATAAAGAAGATTCAAAGAGAGTGAGATGCCAGCTCCTTTCATTCAGTCAGTAGCTTCAAACATTTCTGGACGTTTTTCAATGGCAAAAATCAATGAATATTGTAAATGCACAAGCAGTAATATCTCCACATTGCAAGGTGCAATTCTGAAATTTTTTGCTTTTTCCTGTTAATCCTAGCATGATAAAGAAGATTCAAAGAGAGTGAGATGCCAGCTCCTTTCATTCAGTCAGTAGCTTCAAACATTTCTGGTATATGAAAAACATGTTTTTCAATGGCAAAAATCAATGAATATTGTAAATGCACAAACAGTAATATCTCCACATTGCAAGGTGCAATTCTGAAATTTTTTGCTTTTTCCTGCTAATCCTAGCATGATAAAGAAGATTCAAAGAGAGTGAGATGCCAGCTCCTTTCATTCAGTCAGTAGCTTCAAACATTTCTGGTATATGAAAAACATGTTTTTCAATGGCAAAAATCAATGAATATTGTAAATGCACAAACAGTAATATCTCCACATTGCAAGGTGCAATTCTGAAATTTTTTGCTTTTTCCTGCTAATCCTAGCATGATAAAGAAGATTCAAAGAGAGTGAGATGCCAGCTCCTTTCATTCAGTCAGTAGCTTCAAACATTTCTGGTATATGAAAAACATGTTTTTCAATGGCAAAAATCAATGAATATTGTAAATGCACAAACAGTAATATCTCCACATTGCAAGGTGCAATTCTGAAATTTTTAGCTTTTTCCTGTTAATCCTAGCATGATAAAGAAGATTCAAAGAGAGTGAGATGCCAGCTCCTTTCATTCAGTCAGTAGCTTCAAACATTTCTGGACGTTTTTCAATGGCAAAAATCAATGAATATTGTAAATGCACAAACAGTAATATCTCCACATTGCAAGGTGCAATTCTGAAATTTTTTACTTTTTCCTGTTAATCCTAGCATGATAAAGAAGATTCAAAGAGAGTGAGATGCCAGCTCCTTTCATTCAGTCAGTAGCTTCAAACATTTCTGGTATATGAAAAACATGTTTTTCAATGGCAAAAATCAATGAATATTGTAAATGCACAAACAGTAATATCTCCACATTGCAAGGTGCAATTCTGAAATTTTTTGCTTTTTCCTGCTAATCCTAGCATGATAAAGAAGATTCAAAGAGAGTGAGATGCCAGCTCCTTTCATTCAGTCAGTAGCTTCAAACATTTCTGGTATATGAAAAACATGTTTTTCAATGGCAAAAATCAATGAATATTGTAAACGCACAAACAGTAATATCTCCACATTGCAAGGTGCAATTCTGAAATTTTTTGCTTTTTCCTGCTAATCCTAGCATGATAAAGAAGATTCAAAGAGAGTGAGATGCCAGCTCCTTTCATTCAGTCAGTAGCTTCAAACATTTCTGGTATATGAAAAACATGTTTTTCAATGGCAAAAATCAATGAATATTGTAAATGCACAAACAGTAATATCTCCACATTGCAAGGTGCAATTCTGAAATTTTTTGCTTTTTCCTGCTAATCCTAGCATGATAAAGAAGATTCAAAGAGAGTGAGATGCCAGCTCCTTTCATTCAGTCAGTAGCTTCAAACATTTCTGGTATATGAAAAACATGTTTTTCAATGGCAAAAATCAATGAATATTGTAAATGCACAAACAGTAATATCTCCACATTGCAAGGTGCAATTCTGAAATTTTTAGCTTTTTCCTGTTAATCCTAGCATGATAAAGAAGATTCAAAGAGAGTGAGATGCCAGCTCCTTTCATTCAGTCAGTACCTTCAAACATTTCTGGTATATGAAAAACGTTTTTCAATGGCAAAAATCAATGAATATTGTAAATGCACAAACAGTAATATCTCCACATTGCAAGGTGCAATTCTGAAATTTTTTGCTTTTTCCTGCTAATCCTAGCATGATAAAGAAGATTCAAAGAGAGTGAGATGCCAGCTCCTTTCATTCAGTCAGTAGCTTCAAACATTTCTGGACGTTTTTCAATGGCAAAAATCAATGAATATTGTAAATGCACAAACAGTAATATCTCCACATTGCAAGGTGCAATTCTGAAATTTTTTGCTTTTTCCTGCTAATCCTAGCATGATAAAGAAGATTCAAAGAGAGTGAGATGCCAGCTCCTTTCATTCAGTCAGTAGCTTCAAACATTTCTGGTATATGAAAAACATGTTTTTCAATGGCAAAAATCAATGAATATTGTAAATGCACAAACAGTAATATCTCCACATTGCAAGGTGCAATTCTGAAATTTTTTGCTTTTTCCTGCTAATCCTAGCATGATAAAGAAGATTCAAAGAGAGTGAGATGCCAGCTCCTTTCATTCAGTCAGTAGCTTCAAACATTTCTGGACGTTTTTCAATGGCAAAAATCAATGAATATTGTAAATGCACAAACAGTAATATCTCCACATTGCAAGGTGCAATTCTGAAATTTTTTGCTTTTTCCTGCTAATCCTAGCATGATAAAGAAGATTCAAAGAGAGTGAGATGCCAGCTCCTTTCATTCAGTCAGTAGCTTCAAACATTTCTGGTATATGAAAAACATGTTTTTCAATGGCAAAAATCAATGAATATTGTAAATGCACAAACAGTAATATCTCCACATTGCAAGGTGCAATTCTGAAATTTTTTGCTTTTTCCTGCTAATCCTAGCATGATAAAGAAGATTCAAAGAGAGTGAGATGCCAGCTCCTTTCATTCAGTCAGTAGCTTCAAACATTTCTGGTATATGAAAAACATGTTTTTCAATGGCAAAAATCAATGAATATTGTAAATGCACAAACAGTAATATCTCCACATTGCAAGGTGCAATTCTGAAATTTTTTGCTTTTTCCTGCTAATCCTAGCATGATAAAGAAGATTCAAAGAGAGTGAGATGCCAGCTCCTTTCATTCAGTCAGTAGCTTCAAACATTTCTGGTATATGAAAAACATGTTTTTCAATGGCAAAAATCAATGAATATTGTAAATGCACAAACAGTAATATCTCCACATTGCAAGGTGCAATTCTGAAATTTTTAGCTTTTTCCTGTTAATCCTAGCATGATAAAGAAGATTCAAAGAGAGTGAGATGCCAGCTCCTTTCATTCAGTCAGTAGCTTCAAACATTTCTGGACGTTTTTCAATGGCAAAAATCAATGAATATTGTAAATGCACAAACAGTAATATCTCCACATTGCAAGGTGCAATTCTGAAATTTTTTGCTTTTTCCTGTTAATCCTAGCATGATAAAGAAGATTCAAAGAGAGTGAGATGCCAGCTCCTTTCATTCAGTCAGTAGCTTCAAACATTTCTGGTATATGAAAAACATGTTTTTCAATGGCAAAAATCAATGAATATTGTAAATGCACAAACAGTAATATCTCCACATTGCAAGGTGCAATTCTGAAATTTTTTGCTTTTTCCTGCTAATCCTAGCATGATAAAGAAGATTCAAAGAGAGTGAGATGCCAGCTCCTTTCATTCAGTCAGTAGCTTCAAACATTTCTGGTATATGAAAAACATGTTTTTCAATGGCAAAAATCAATGAATATTGTAAATGCACAAACAGTAATATCTCCACATTGCAAGGTGCAATTCTGAAATTTTTTGCTTTTTCCTGCTAATCCTAGCATGATAAAGAAGATTCAAAGAGAGTGAGATGCCAGCTCCTTTCATTCAGTCAGTAGCTTCAAACATTTCTGGTATATGAAAAACATGTTTTTCAATGGCAAAAATCAATGAATATTGTAAATGCACAAACAGTAATATCTCCACATTGCAAGGTGCAATTCTGAAATTTTTTGCTTTTTCCTGCTAATCCTAGCATGATAAAGAAGATTCAAAGAGAGTGAGATGCCAGCTCCTTTCATTCAGTCAGTAGCTTCAAACATTTCTGGACGTTTTTCAATGGCAAAAATCAATGAATATTGTAAATGCACAAACAGTAATATCTCCACATTGCAAGGTGCAATTCTGAAATTTTTTGCTTTTTCCTGCTAATCCTAGCATGATAAAGAAGATTCAAAGAGAGTGAGATGCCAGCTCCTTTCATTCAGTCAGTAGCTTCAAACATTTCTGGTATATGAAAAACATGTTTTTCAATGGCAAAAATCAATGAATATTGTAAATGCACAAACAGTAATATCTCCACATTGCAAGGTGCAATTCTGAAATTTTTTGCTTTTTCCTGCTAATCCTAGCATGATAAAGAAGATTCAAAGAGAGTGAGATGCCAGCTCCTTTCATTCAGTCAGTAGCTTCAAACATTTCTGGACGTTTTTCAATGGCAAAAATCAATGAATATTGTAAATGCACAAACAGTAATATCTCCACATTGCAAGGTGCAATTCTGAAATTTTTTGCTTTTTCCTGCTAATCCTAGCATGATAAAGAAGATTCAAAGAGAGTGAGATGCCAGCTCCTTTCATTCAGTCAGTAGCTTCAAACATTTCTGGTATATGAAAAACATGTTTTTCAATGGCAAAAATCAATGAATATTGTAAATGCACAAACAGTAATATCTCCACATTGCAAGGTGCAATTCTGAAATTTTTTGCTTTTTCCTGCTAATCCTAGCATGATAAAGAAGATTCAAAGAGAGTGAGATGCCAGCTCCTTTCATTCAGTCAGTAGCTTCAAACATTTCTGGTATATGAAAAACATGTTTTTCAATGGCAAAAATCAATGAATATTGTAAATGCACAAACAGTAATATCTCCACATTGCAAGGTGCAATTCTGAAATTTTTTGCTTTTTCCTGCTAATCCTAGCATGATAAAGAAGATTCAAAGAGAGTGAGATGCCAGCTCCTTTCATTCAGTCAGTAGCTTCAAACATTTCTGGTATATGAAAAACATGTTTTTCAATGGCAAAAATCAATGAATATTGTAAATGCACAAACAGTAATATCTCCACATTGCAAGGTGCAATTCTGAAATTTTTAGCTTTCTCTGTGTTAATCCTAGCATGATAAAGAAGATTCAAAGAGAGTGAGATGCCAGCTCCTTTCATTCAGTCAGTAGCTTCAAACATTTCTGGACGTTTTTCAATGGCAAAAATCAATGAATATTGTAAATGCACAAACAGTAATATCTCCACATTGCAAGGTGCAATTCTGAAATTTTTTGCTTTTTCCTGTTAATCCTAGCATGATAAAGAAGATTCAAAGAGAGTGAGATGCCAGCTCCTTTCATTCAGTCAGTAGCTTCAAACATTTCTGGTATATGAAAAACGTTTTTCAATGGCAAAAATCAATGAATATTGTAAATGCACAAACAGTAATATCTCCACATTGCAAGGTGCAATTCTGAAATTTTTTGCTTTTCCTGCTAATCCTAGCATGATAAAGAAGATTCAAAGAGAGTGAGATGCCAGCTCCTTTCATTCAGTCAGTAGCTTCAAACATTTCTGGACGTTTTTCAATGGCAAAAATCAATGAATATTGTAAATGCACAAACAGTAATATCTCCACATTGCAAGGTGCAATTCTGAAATTTTTTGCTTTTTCCTGTTAATCCTAGCATGATAAAGAAGATTCAAAGAGAGTGAGATGCCAGCTCCTTTCATTCAGTCAGTAGCTTCAAACATTTCTGGTATATGAAAAACGTTTTTCAATGGCAAAAATCAATGAATATTGTAAATGCACAAACAGTAATATCTCCACATTGCAAGGTGCAATTCTGAAATTTTTTGCTTTTTCCTGCTAATCCTAGCATGATAAAGAAGATTCAAAGAGAGTGAGATGCCAGCTCCTTTCATTCAGTCAGTAGCTTCAAACATTTCTGGTATATGAAAAACATGTTTTTCAATGGCAAAAATCAATGAATATTGTAAATGCACAAACAGTAATATCTCCACATTGCAAGGTGCAATTCTGAAATTTTTTGCTTTTTCCTGCTAATCCTAGCATGATAAAGAAGATTCAAAGAGAGTGAGATGCCAGCTCCTTTCATTCAGTCAGTAGCTTCAAACATTTCTGGACGTTTTTCAATGGCAAAAATCAATGAATATTGTAAATGCACAAACAGTAATATCTCCACATTGCAAGGTGCAATTCTGAAATTTTTTGCTTTTTCCTGCTAATCCTAGCATGATAAAGAAGATTCAAAGAGAGTGAGATGCCAGCTCCTTTCATTCAGTCAGTAGCTTCAAACATTTCTGGTATATGAAAAACATGTTTTTCAATGGCAAAAATCAATGAATATTGTAAATGCACAAACAGTAATATCTCCACATTGCAAGGTGCAATTCTGAAATTTTTTGCTTTTTCCTGCTAATCCTAGCATGATAAAGAAGATTCAAAGAGAGTGAGATGCCAGCTCCTTTCATTCAGTCAGTAGCTTCAAACATTTCTGGTATATGAAAAACATGTTTTTCAATGGCAAAAATCAATGAATATTGTAAATGCACAAACAGTAATATCTCCACATTGCAAGGTGCAATTCTGAAATTTTTTGCTTTTTCCTGCTAATCCTAGCATGATAAAGAAGATTCAAAGAGAGTGAGATGTCAGCTCCTTTCATTCAGTCAGTAGCTTCAAACATTTCTGGTATATGAAAAACATGTTTTTCAATGGCAAAAATCAATGAATATTGTAAATGCACAAACAGTAATATCTCCACATTGCAAGGTGCAATTCTGAAATTTTTAGCTTTCTCTGTTAATCCTAGCATGATAAAGAAGATTCAAAGAGAGTGAGATGCCAGCTCCTTTCATTCAGTCAGTAGCTTCAAACATTTCTGGACGTTTTTCAATGGCAAAAATCAATGAATATTGTAAATGCACAAACAGTAATATCTCCACATTGCAAGGTGCAATTCTGAAATTTTTTGCTTTTTCCTGTTAATCCTAGCATGATAAAGAAGATTCAAAGAGAGTGAGATGCCAGCTCCTTTCATTCAGTCAGTAGCTTCAAACATTTCTGGTATATGAAAAACGTTTTTCAATGGCAAAAATCAATGAATATTGTAAATGCACAAACAGTAATATCTCCACATTGCAAGGTGCAATTCTGAAATTTTTTGCTTTTCCTGCTAATCCTAGCATGATAAAGAAGATTCAAAGAGAGTGAGATGCCAGCTCCTTTCATTCAGTCAGTAGCTTCAAACATTTCTGGACGTTTTTCAATGGCAAAAATCAATGAATATTGTAAATGCACAAACAGTAATATCTCCACATTGCAAGGTGCAATTCTGAAATTTTTTGCTTTTTCCTGTTAATCCTAGCATGATAAAGAAGATTCAAAGAGAGTGAGATGCCAGCTCCTTTCATTCAGTCAGTAGCTTCAAACATTTCTGGTATATGAAAAACGTTTTTCAATGGCAAAAATCAATGAATATTGTAAATGCACAAACAGTAATATCTCCACATTGCAAGGTGCAATTCTGAAATTTTTTGCTTTTTCCTGCTAATCCTAGCATGATAAAGAAGATTCAAAGAGAGTGAGATGCCAGCTCCTTTCATTCAGTCAGTAGCTTCAAACATTTCTGGACGTTTTTCAATGGCAAAAATCAATGAATATTGTAAATGCACAAACAGTAATATCTCCACATTGCAAGGTGCAATTCTGAAATTTTTTGCTTTTTCCTGCTAATCCTAGCATGATAAAGAAGATTCAAAGAGAGTGAGATGCCAGCTCCTTTCATTCAGTCAGTAGCTTCAAACATTTCTGGTATATGAAAAACATGTTTTCAATGGCAAAAATCAATGAATATTGTAAATGCACAAACAGTAATATCTCCACATTGCAAGGTGCAATTCTGAAATTTTTTGCTTTTTCCTGCTAATCCTAGCATGATAAAGAAGATTCAAAGAGAGTGAGATGCCAGCTCCTTTCATTCAGTCAGTAGCTTCAAACATTTCTGGACGTTTTTCAATGGCAAAAATCAATGAATATTGTAAATGCACAAACAGTAACATCTCCACATTGCAAGGTGCAATTCTGAAATTTTTTGCTTTTTCCTGCTAATCCTAGCATGATAAAGAAGATTCAAAGAGAGTGAGATGCCAGCTCCTTTCATTCAGTCAGTAGCTTCAAACATTTCTGGTATATGAAAAACATGTTTTTCAATGGCAAAAATCAATGAATATTGTAAATGCACAAACAGTAATATCTCCACATTGCAAGGTGCAATTCTGAAATTTTTTGCTTTTTCCTGCTAATCCTAGCATGATAAAGAAGATTCAAAGAGAGTGAGATGCCAGCTCCTTTCATTCAGTCAGTAGCTTCAAACATTTCTGGACGTTTTTCAATGGCAAAAATCAATGAATATTGTAAATGCACAAACAGTAATATCTCCACATTGCAAGGTGCAATTCTGAAATTTTTTGCTTTTTCCTGCTAATCCTAGCATGATAAAGAAGATTCAAAGAGAGTGAGATGCCAGCTCCTTTCATTCAGTCAGTAGCTTCAAACATTTCTGGTATATGAAAAACATGTTTTTCAATGGCAAAAATCAATGAATATTGTAAATGCACAAACAGTAATATCTCCACATTGCAAGGTGCAATTCTGAAATTTTTTGCTTTTTCCTGCTAATCCTAGCATGATAAAGAAGATTCAAAGAGAGTGAGATGCCAGCTCCTTTCATTCAGTCAGTAGCTTCAAACATTTCTGGTATATGAAAAACATGTTTTTCAATGGCAAAAATCAATGAATATTGTAAATGCACAAACAGTAATATCTCCACATTGCAAGGTGCAATTCTGAAATTTTTTGCTTTTTCCTGCTAATCCTAGCATGATAAAGAAGATTCAAAGAGAGTGAGATGCCAGCTCCTTTCATTCAGTCAGTAGCTTCAAACATTTCTGGTATATGAAAAACATGTTTTTCAATGGCAAAAATCAATGAATATTGTAAATGCACAAACAGTAATATCTCCACATTGCAAGGTGCAATTCTGAAATTTTTAGCTTTCTCTGTTAATCCTAGCATGATAAAGAAGATTCAAAGAGAGTGAGATGCCAGCTCCTTTCATTCAGTCAGTAGCTTCAAACATTTCTGGACGTTTTTCAATGGCAAAAATCAATGAATATTGTAAATGCACAAACAGTAATATCTCCACATTGCAAGGTGCAATTCTGAAATTTTTTGCTTTTTCCTGTTAATCCTAGCATGATAAAGAAGATTCAAAGAGAGTGAGATGCCAGCTCCTTTCATTCAGTCAGTAGCTTCAAACATTTCTGGTATATGAAAAACGTTTTTCAATGGCAAAAATCAATGAATATTGTAAATGCACAAACAGTAATATCTCCACATTGCAAGGTGCAATTCTGAAATTTTTTGTTTTTCCTGCTAATCCTAGCATGATAAAGAAGATTCAAAGAGAGTGAGATGCCAGCTCCTTTCATTCAGTCAGTAGCTTCAAACATTTCTGGACGTTTTTCAATGGCAAAAATCAATGAATATTGTAAATGCACAAACAGTAATATCTCCACATTGCAAGGTGCAATTCTGAAATTTTTTGCTTTTTCCTGTTAATCCTAGCATGATAAAGAAGATTCAAAGAGAGTGAGATGCCAGCTCCTTTCATTCAGTCAGTAGCTTCAAACATTTCTGGTATATGAAAAACGTTTTTCAATGGCAAAAATCAATGAATATTGTAAATGCACAAACAGTAATATCTCCACATTGCAAGGTGCAATTCTGAAATTTTTTGCTTTTTCCTGCTAATCCTAGCATGATAAAGAAGATTCAAAGAGAGTGAGATGCCAGCTCCTTTCATTCAGTCAGTAGCTTCAAACATTTCTGGTATATGAAAAACATGTTTTTCAATGGCAAAAATCAATGAATATTGTAAATGCACAAACAGTAATATCTCCACATTGCAAGGTGCAATTCTGAAATTTTTTGCTTTTTCCTGCTAATCCTAGCATGATAAAGAAGATTCAAAGAGAGTGAGATGCCAGCTCCTTTCATTCAGTCAGTAGCTTCAAACATTTCTGGACGTTTTTCAATGGCAAAAATCAATGAATATTGTAAATGCACAAACAGTAATATCTCCACATTGCAAGGTGCAATTCTGAAATTTTTTGCTTTTTCCTGCTAATCCTAGCATGATAAAGAAGATTCAAAGAGAGTGAGATGCCAGCTCCTTTCATTCAGTCAGTAGCTTCAAACATTTCTGGTATATGAAAAACATGTTTTTCAATGGCAAAAATCAATGAATATTGTAAATGCACAAACAGTAATATCTCCACATTGCAAGGTGCAATTCTGAAATTTTTTGCTTTTTCCTGCTAATCCTAGCATGATAAAGAAGATTCAAAGAGAGTGAGATGCCAGCTCCTTTCATTCAGTCAGTAGCTTCAAACATTTCTGGTATATGAAAAACATGTTTTTCAATGGCAAAAATCAATGAATATTGTAAATGCACAAACAGTAATATCTCCACATTGCAAGGTGCAATTCTGAAATTTTTTGCTTTTTCCTGCTAATCCTAGCATGATAAAGAAGATTCAAAGAGAGTGAGATGTCAGCTCCTTTCATTCAGTCAGTAGCTTCAAACATTTCTGGTATATGAAAAACATGTTTTTCAATGGCAAAAATCAATGAATATTGTAAATGCACAAACAGTAATATCTCCACATTGCAAGGTGCAATTCTGAAATTTTTTAGCTTTCTCTGTTAATCCTAGCATGATAAAGAAGATTCAAAGAGAGTGAGATGCCAGCTCCTTTCATTCAGTCAGTAGCTTCAAACATTTCTGGACGTTTTTCAATGGCAAAAATCAATGAATATTGTAAATGCACAAACAGTAATATCTCCACATTGCAAGGTGCAATTCTGAAATTTTTGCTTTTTCCTGTTAATCCTAGCATGATAAAGAAGATTCAAAGAGAGTGAGATGCCAGCTCCTTTCATTCAGTCAGTAGCTTCAAACATTTCTGGTATATGAAAAACGTTTTTCAATGGCAAAAATCAATGAATATTGTAAATGCACAAACAGTAATATCTCCACATTGCAAGGTGCAATTCTG
>NW_027371401.1:0-27663 GCF_046119375.1 Phyllobates terribilis
GAAATGTTTGAAGCTACTGACTGAATGAAAGGAGCTGGCATCTCACTCTCTTTGAATCTTCTTTATCATGCTAGGATTAACAGGAAAAAGCTAAAAATTTCAGAATTGCACCGTGCAATGTGGAGATATTACTGTTTGTGCATTTACAATATTCATTGATTTTTGCCATTGAAAAACGTCCAGAAATGTTTGAAGCTACTGACTGAATGAAAGGAGCTGGCATCTCACTCTCTTTGAATCTTCTTTATCATGCTAGGATTAACAGGAAAAAGCTAAAAATTTCAGAATTGCACCGTGCAATGTGGAGATATTACTGTTTGTGCATTTACAATATTCATTGATTTTTGCCATTGAAAAACGTCCAGAAATGTTTGAAGCTACTGACTGAATGAAAGGAGCTGGCATCTCACTCTCTTTGAATCTTTATCATGCTAGGATTAACAGGAAAAAGCTAAAAATTTCAGAATTGCACCGTGCAATGTGGAGATATTACTGTTTGTGCATTTACAATATTCATTGATTTTTGCCATTGAAAAACATGTTTTTCATATACCAGAAATGTTTGAAGCTACTGACTGAATGAAAGGAGCTGGCATCTCACTCTCTTTGAATCTTCTTTATCATGCTAGGATTAGCAGGAAAAAGCTAAAAATTTCAGAATTGCACCGTGCAATGTGGAGATATTACTGTTTGTGCATTTACAATATTCATTGATTTTTGCCATTGAAAAACATGTTTTTCATATACCAGAAATGTTTGAAGCTACTGACTGAATGAAAGGAGCTGGCATCTCACTCTCTTTGAATCTTCTTTATCATGCTAGGATTAACAGGAAAAAGCAAAAAATTTCAGAATTGCACCGTGCAATGTGGAGATATTACTGTTTGTGCATTTACAATATTCATTGATTTTTGCCATTGAAAAACATGTTTTTCATATACCAGAAATGTTTGAAGCTACTGACTGAATGAAAGGAGCTGGCATCTCACTCTCTTTGAATCTTCTTTATCATGCTAGGATTAACAGGAAAAAGCTAAAAATTTCAGAATTGCACCGTGCAATGTGGAGATATTACTGTTTGTGCATTTACAATATTCATTGATTTTTGCCATTGAAAAACATGTTTTTCATATACCAGAAATGTTTGAAGCTACTGACTGAATGAAAGGAGCTGGCATCTCACTCTCTTTGAATCTTCTTTATCATGCTAGGATTAACAGGAAAAAGCTAAAAATTTCAGAATTGCACCGTGCAATGTGGAGATATTACTGTTTGTGCATTTACAATATTCATTGATTTTTGCCATTGAAAAACGTCCAGAAATGTTTGAAGCTACTGACTGAATGAAAGGAGCTGGCATCTCACTCTCTTTGAATCTTCTTTATCATGCTAGGATTAACAGGAAAAAGCTAAAAATTTCAGAATTGCACCGTGCAATGTGGAGATATTACTGTTTGTGCATTTACAATATTCATTGATTTTTGCCATTGAAAAACGTCCAGAAATGTTTGAAGCTACTGACTGAATGAAAGGAGCTGGCATCTCACTCTCTTTGAATCTTCTTTATCATGCTAGGATTAACAGGAAAAAGCTAAAAATTTCAGAATTGCACCGTGCAATGTGGAGATATTACTGTTTGTGCATTTACAATATTCATTGATTTTTGCCATTGAAAAACATGTTTTTCATATACCAGAAATGTTTGAAGCTACTGACTGAATGAAAGGAGCTGGCATCTCACTCTCTTTGAATCTTCTTTATCATGCTAGGATTAACAGGAAAAAGCTAAAAATTTCAGAATTGCACCGTGCAATGTGGAGATATTACTGTTTGTGCATTTACAATATTCATTGATTTTTGCCATTGAAAAACGTCCAGAAATGTTTGAAGCTACTGACTGAATGAAAGGAGCTGGCATCTCACTCTCTTTGAATCTTCTTTATCATGCTAGGATTAACAGGAAAAAGCTAAAAATTTCAGAATTGCACCGTGCAATGTGGAGATATTACTGTTTGTGCATTTACAATATTCATTGATTTTTGCCATTGAAAAACATGTTTTTCATATACCAGAAATGTTTGAAGCTACTGACTGAATGAAAGGAGCTGGCATCTCACTCTCTTTGAATCTTCTTTATCATGCTAGGATTAACAGGAAAAAGCAAAAAATTTCAGAATTGCACCGTGCAATGTGGAGATATTACTGTTTGTGCATTTACAATATTCATTGATTTTTGCCATTGAAAAACATGTTTTTCATATACCAGAAATGTTTGAAGCTACTGACTGAATGAAAGGAGCTGGCATCTCACTCTCTTTGAATCTTCTTTATCATGCTAGGATTAACAGGAAAAAGCTAAAAATTTCAGAATTGCACCGTGCAATGTGGAGATATTACTGTTTGTGCATTTACAATATTCATTGATTTTTGCCATTGAAAAACGTCCAGAAATGTTTGAAGCTACTGACTGAATGAAAGGAGCTGGCATCTCACTCTCTTTGAATCTTCTTTATCATGCTAGGATTAGCAGGAAAAAGCAAAAAATTTCAGAATTGCACCTTGCAATGTGGAGATATTACTGTTTGTGCATTTACAATATTCATTGATTTTTGCCATTGAAAAACGTCCAGAAATGTTTGAAGCTACTGACTGAATGAAAGGAGCTGGCATCTCACTCTCTTTGAATCTTCTTTATCATGCTAGGATTAACAGGAAAAAGCTAAAAATTTCAGAATTGCACCGTGCAATGTGGAGATATTACTGTTTGTGCATTTACAATATTCATTGATTTTTGCCATTGAAAAACATCCAGAAATGTTTGAAGCTACTGACTGAATGAAAGGAGCTGGCATCTCACTCTCTTTGAATCTTCTTTATCATGCTAGGATTAACAGGAAAAAGCTAAAAATTTCAGAATTGCACCGTGCAATGTGGAGATATTACTGTTTGTGCATTTACAATATTCATTGATTTTTGCCATTGAAAAACGTCCAGAAATGTTTGAAGCTACTGACTGAATGAAAGGAGCTGGCATCTCACTCTCTTTGAATCTTCTTTATCATGCTAGGATTAACAGGAAAAAGCTAAAAATTTCAGAATTGCACCGTGCAATGTGGAGATATTACTGTTTGTGCATTTACAATATTCATTGATTTTTGCCATTGAAAAACGTCCAGAAATGTTTGAAGCTACTGACTGAATGAAAGGAGCTGGCATCTCACTCTCTTTGAATCTTCTTTATCATGCTAGGATTAACAGGAAAAAGCTAAAAATTTCAGAATTGCACCGTGCAATGTGGAGATATTACTGTTTGTGCATTTACAATATTCATTGATTTTTGCCATTGAAAAACATGTTTTTCATATACCAGAAATGTTTGAAGCTACTGACTGAATGAAAGGAGCTGGCATCTCACTCTCTTTGAATCTTCTTTATCATGCTAGGATTAGCAGGAAAAAGCTAAAAATTTCAGAATTGCACCGTGCAATGTGGAGATATTACTGTTTGTGCATTTACAATATTCATTGATTTTTGCCATTGAAAAACATGTTTTTCATATACCAGAAATGTTTGAAGCTACTGACTGAATGAAAGGAGCTGGCATCTCACTCTCTTTGAATCTTCTTTATCATGCTAGGATTAACAGGAAAAAGCAAAAAATTTCAGAATTGCACCGTGCAATGTGGAGATATTACTGTTTGTGCATTTACAATATTCATTGATTTTTGCCATTGAAAAACATGTTTTTCATATACCAGAAATGTTTGAAGCTACTGACTGAATGAAAGGAGCTGGCATCTCACTCTCTTTGAATCTTCTTTATCATGCTAGGATTAACAGGAAAAAGCTAAAAATTTCAGAATTGCACCGTGCAATGTGGAGATATTACTGTTTGTGCATTTACAATATTCATTGATTTTTGCCATTGAAAAACATGTTTTTCATATACCAGAAATGTTTGAAGCTACTGACTGAATGAAAGGAGCTGGCATCTCACTCTCTTTGAATCTTCTTTATCATGCTAGGATTAACAGGAAAAAGCTAAAAATTTCAGAATTGCACCGTGCAATGTGGAGATATTACTGTTTGTGCATTTACAATATTCATTGATTTTTGCCATTGAAAAACGTCCAGAAATGTTTGAAGCTACTGACTGAATGAAAGGAGCTGGCATCTCACTCTCTTTGAATCTTCTTTATCATGCTAGGATTAACAGGAAAAAGCTAAAAATTTCAGAATTGCACCGTGCAATGTGGAGATATTACTGTTTGTGCATTTACAATATTCATTGATTTTTGCCATTGAAAAACGTCCAGAAATGTTTGAAGCTACTGACTGAATGAAAGGAGCTGGCATCTCACTCTCTTTGAATCTTCTTTATCATGCTAGGATTAACAGGAAAAAGCTAAAAATTTCAGAATTGCACCGTGCAATGTGGAGATATTACTGTTTGTGCATTTACAATATTCATTGATTTTTGCCATTGAAAAACATGTTTTTCATATACCAGAAATGTTTGAAGCTACTGACTGAATGAAAGGAGCTGGCATCTCACTCTCTTTGAATCTTCTTTATCATGCTAGGATTAACAGGAAAAAGCTAAAAATTTCAGAATTGCACCGTGCAATGTGGAGATATTACTGTTTGTGCATTTACAATATTCATTGATTTTTGCCATTGAAAAACGTCCAGAAATGTTTGAAGCTACTGACTGAATGAAAGGAGCTGGCATCTCACTCTCTTTGAATCTTCTTTATCATGCTAGGATTAACAGGAAAAAGCTAAAAATTTCAGAATTGCACCGTGCAATGTGGAGATATTACTGTTTGTGCATTTACAATATTCATTGATTTTTGCCATTGAAAAACATGTTTTTCATATACCAGAAATGTTTGAAGCTACTGACTGAATGAAAGGAGCTGGCATCTCACTCTCTTTGAATCTTCTTTATCATGCTAGGATTAACAGGAAAAAGCTAAAAATTTCAGAATTGCACCGTGCAATGTGGAGATATTACTGTTTGTGCATTTACAATATTCATTGATTTTTGCCATTGAAAAACATGTTTTTCATATACCAGAAATGTTTGAAGCTACTGACTGAATGAAAGGAGCTGGCATCTCACTCTCTTTGAATCTTCTTTATCATGCTAGGATTAACAGGAAAAAGCTAAAAATTTCAGAATTGCACCGTGCAATGTGGAGATATTACTGTTTGTACATTTACAATATTCATTGATTTTTGCCATTGAAAAACATGTTTTTCATATACCAGAAATGTTTGAAGCTACTGACTGAATGAAAGGAGCTGGCATCTCACTCTCTTTGAATCTTCTTTATCATGCTAGGATTAACAGGAAAAAGCAAAAAATTTCAGAATTGCACCGTGCAATGTGGAGATATTACTGTTTGTGCATTTACAATATTCATTGATTTTTGCCATTGAAAAACATGTTTTTCATATACCAGAAATGTTTGAAGCTACTGACTGAATGAAAGGAGCTGGCATCTCACTCTCTTTGAATCTTCTTTATCATGCTAGGATTAGCAGGAAAAAGCAAAAAATTTCAGAATTGCACCGTGCAATGTGGAGATATTACTGTTTGTGCATTTACAATATTCATTGATTTTTGCCATTGAAAAACATGTTTTTCATATACCAGAAATGTTTGAAGCTACTGACTGAATGAAAGGAGCTGGCATCTCACTCTCTTTGAATCTTCTTTATCATGCTAGGATTAACAGGAAAAAGCTAAAAATTTCAGAATTGCACCGTGCAATGTGGAGATATTACTGTTTGTGCATTTACAATATTCATTGATTTTTGCCATTGAAAAACGTCCAGAAATGTTTGAAGCTACTGACTGAATGAAAGGAGCTGGCATCTCACTCTCTTTGAATCTTCTTTATCATGCTAGGATTAACAGGAAAAAGCTAAAAATTTCAGAATTGCACCGTGCAATGTGGAGATATTACTGTTTGTGCATTTACAATATTCATTGATTTTTGCCATTGAAAAACATGTTTTTCATATACCAGAAATGTTTGAAGCTACTGACTGAATGAAAGGAGCTGGCATCTCACTCTCTTTGAATCTTCTTTATCATGCTAGGATTAACAGGAAAAAGCAAAAAATTTCAGAATTGCACCGTGCAATGTGGAGATATTACTGTTTGTGCATTTACAATATTCATTGATTTTTGCCATTGAAAAACATGTTTTTCATATACCAGAAATGTTTGAAGCTACTGACTGAATGAAAGGAGCTGGCATCTCACTCTCTTTGAATCTTCTTTATCATGCTAGGATTAACAGGAAAAAGCTAAAAATTTCAGAATTGCACCGTGCAATGTGGAGATATTACTGTTTGTACATTTACAATATTCATTGATTTTTGCCATTGAAAAACATGTTTTTCATATACCAGAAATGTTTGAAGCTACTGACTGAATGAAAGGAGCTGGCATCTCACTCTCTTTGAATCTTCTTTATCATGCTAGGATTAACAGGAAAAAGCAAAAAATTTCAGAATTGCACCGTGCAATGTGGAGATATTACTGTTTGTGCATTTACAATATTCATTGATTTTTGCCATTGAAAAACATGTTTTTCATATACCAGAAATGTTTGAAGCTACTGACTGAATGAAAGGAGCTGGCATCTCACTCTCTTTGAATCTTCTTTATCATGCTAGGATTAGCAGGAAAAAGCAAAAAATTTCAGAATTGCACCGTGCAATGTGGAGATATTACTGTTTGTGCATTTACAATATTCATTGATTTTTGCCATTGAAAAACATGTTTTTCATATACCAGAAATGTTTGAAGCTACTGACTGAATGAAAGGAGCTGGCATCTCACTCTCTTTGTTTTACCATATTTTTTTTATTTTTAATAAACAGTTTAACAGGGGAATAACAATCGTAGCATAAAGTAGTGAAATAAGAATATTCGTGGGAAGGGGTAGTTCCGAGGAAGGGGAAGGGAAAGGGTACAAACGGGAATGGAATAATCAGGGAAGGTGGGAGAAATTTGTTCGTCAAATAATATACACGATAATAGATAACTTGAACAATTAAACACACACTACTATCATATTAGCAAAATTAAACATATTAATAAGCTAAACATGTAACACCTATTAAGATATTCCAGCATTATGAGATGGTTGAGGGAACTTAATGGACCAAATATCCCACTTCTTAGAAAATTTAAGTAAATTATTGTTAATAAGGGCAAATCTGAGTTCAAATATTCTATGGAGATTCATCTTATCAACTAAGTCCTCCAAAGTGGGGACATGTGACTTTCTCCAATAAAAAGCCAATGTATTCTTACAAACTGAGAATAAGTGAATCACCAAAGATCTTTCAAACGACTTGTATGATTCAAGATCCAAGGATAGTAAAGCCCTTTGAGGGGTCAATATTAGTGGTCTGCCCAAGAGATCATCTACCAAAGAAGAGATCTGAGCCCATAGATTGCGGATTTTATCTCACTCTCTTTGAATCTTCTTTATCATGCTAGGATTAACAGGAAAAAGCTAAAAATTTCAGAATTGCACCGTGCAATGTGGAGATATTACTGTTTGTGCATTTACAATATTCATTGATTTTTGCCATTGAAAAACGTCCAGAAATGTTTGAAGCTACTGACTGAATGAAAGGAGCTGGCATCTCACTCTCTTTGAATCTTCTTTATCATGCTAGGATTAACAGGAAAAAGCTAAAAATTTCAGAATTGCACCGTGCAATGTGGAGATATTACTGTTTGTGCATTTACAATATTCATTGATTTTTGCCATTGAAAAACATGTTTTTCATATACCAGAAATGTTTGAAGCTACTGACTGAATGAAAGGAGCTGGCATCTCACTCTCTTTGAATCTTCTTTATCATGCTAGGATTAACAGGAAAAAGCAAAAAATTTCAGAATTGCACCGTGCAATGTGGAGATATTACTGTTTGTGCATTTACAATATTCATTGATTTTTGCCATTGAAAAACATGTTTTTCATATACCAGAAATGTTTGAAGCTACTGACTGAATGAAAGGAGCTGGCATCTCACTCTCTTTGAATCTTCTTTATCATGCTAGGATTAACAGGAAAAAGCTAAAAATTTCAGAATTGCACCGTGCAATGTGGAGATATTACTGTTTGTGCATTTACAATATTCATTGATTTTTGCCATTGAAAAACATGTTTTTCATATACCAGAAATGTTTGAAGCTACTGACTGAATGAAAGGAGCTGGCATCTCACTCTCTTTGAATCTTCTTTATCATGCTAGGATTAACAGGAAAAAGCTAAAAATTTCAGAATTGCACCGTGCAATGTGGAGATATTACTGTTTGTGCATTTACAATATTCATTGATTTTTGCCATTAAAAAACATGTTTTTCATATACCAGAAATGTTTGAAGCTACTGACTGAATGAAAGGAGCTGGCATCTCACTCTCTTTGAATCTTCTTTATCATGCTAGGATTAACAGGAAAAAGCAAAAAATTTCAGAATTGCACCGTGCAATGTGGAGATATTACTGTTTGTGCATTTACAATATTCATTGATTTTTGCCATTGAAAAACATGTTTTTCATATACCAGAAATGTTTGAAGCTACTGACTGAATGAAAGGAGCTGGCATCTCACTCTCTTTGAATCTTCTTTATCATGCTAGGATTAACAGGAAAAAGCTAAAAATTTCAGAATTGCACCGTGCAATGTGGAGATATTACTGTTTGTGCATTTACAATATTCATTGATTTTTGCCATTGAAAAACATGTTTTTCATATACCAGAAATGTTTGAAGCTACTGACTGAATGAAAGGAGCTGGCATCTCACTCTCTTTGAATCTTCTTTATCATGCTAGGATTAACAGGAAAAAGCTAAAAATTTCAGAATTGCACCGTGCAATGTGGAGATATTACTGTTTGTGCATTTACAATATTCATTGATTTTTGCCATTGAAAAACATGTTTTTCATATACCAGAAATGTTTGAAGCTACTGACTGAATGAAAGGAGCTGGCATCTCACTCTCTTTGAATCTTCTTTATCATGCTAGGATTAACAGGAAAAAGCTAAAAATTTCAGAATTGCACCGTGCAATGTGGAGATATTACTGTTTGTGCATTTACAATATTCATTGATTTTTGCCATTGAAAAACGTCCAGAAATGTTTGAAGCTACTGACTGAATGAAAGGAGCTGGCATCTCACTCTCTTTGAATCTTCTTTATCATGCTAGGATTAACAGGAAAAAGCTAAAAATTTCAGAATTGCACCGTGCAATGTGGAGATATTACTGTTTGTGCATTTACAATATTCATTGATTTTTGCCATTGAAAAACGTCCAGAAATGTTTGAAGCTACTGACTGAATGAAAGGAGCTGGCATCTCACTCTCTTTGAATCTTCTTTATCATGCTAGGATTAGCAGGAAAAAGCAAAAAATTTCAGAATTGCACCGTGCAATGTGGAGATATTACTGTTTGTGCATTTACAATATTCATTGATTTTTGCCATTGAAAAACATGTTTTTCATATACCAGAAATGTTTGAAGCTACTGACTGAATGAAAGGAGCTGGCATCTCACTCTCTTTGAATCTTCTTTATCATGCTAGGATTAACAGGAAAAAGCTAAAAATTTCAGAATT
The DNA here is from genome assembly GCF_046119375.1 of Phyllobates terribilis. Lineage (NCBI taxonomy): Eukaryota > Metazoa > Chordata > Amphibia > Anura > Dendrobatidae > Phyllobates > Phyllobates terribilis. The sequence continues at coordinate 9,657 of NW_027371401.1, forward strand.
GCACCGTGCAATGTGGAGATATTACTGTTTGTGCATTTACAATATTCATTGATTTTTGCCATTGAAAAACGTCCAGAAATGTTTGAAGCTACTGACTGAATGAAAGGAGCTGGCATCTCACTCTCTTTGAATCTTCTTTATCATGCTAGGATTAACAGGAAAAAGCTAAAAATTTCAGAATTGCACCGTGCAATGTGGAGATATTACTGTTTGTGCATTTACAATATTCATTGATTTTTGCCATTGAAAAACATGTTTTTCATATACCAGAAATGTTTGAAGCTACTGACTGAATGAAAGGAGCTGGCATCTCACTCTCTTTGAATCTTCTTTATCATGCTAGGATTAACAGGAAAAAGCAAAAAATTTCAGAATTGCACCGTGCAATGTGGAGATATTACTGTTTGTGCATTTACAATATTCATTGATTTTTGCCATTGAAAAACATGTTTTTCATATACCAGAAATGTTTGAAGCTACTGACTGAATGAAAGGAGCTGGCATCTCACTCTCTTTGAATCTTCTTTATCATGCTAGGATTAACAGGAAAAAGCTAAAAATTTCAGAATTGCACCGTGCAATGTGGAGATATTACTGTTTGTGCATTTACAATATTCATTGATTTTTGCCATTGAAAAACATGTTTTTCATATACCAGAAATGTTTGAAGCTACTGACTGAATGAAAGGAGCTGGCATCTCACTCTCTTTGAATCTTCTTTATCATGCTAGGATTAACAGGAAAAAGCTAAAAATTTCAGAATTGCACCGTGCAATGTGGAGATATTACTGTTTGTGCATTTACAATATTCATTGATTTTTGCCATTAAAAAACATGTTTTTCATATACCAGAAATGTTTGAAGCTACTGACTGAATGAAAGGAGCTGGCATCTCACTCTCTTTGAATCTTCTTTATCATGCTAGGATTAACAGGAAAAAGCAAAAAATTTCAGAATTGCACCGTGCAATGTGGAGATATTACTGTTTGTGCATTTACAATATTCATTGATTTTTGCCATTGAAAAACATGTTTTTCATATACCAGAAATGTTTGAAGCTACTGACTGAATGAAAGGAGCTGGCATCTCACTCTCTTTGAATCTTCTTTATCATGCTAGGATTAACAGGAAAAAGCTAAAAATTTCAGAATTGCACCGTGCAATGTGGAGATATTACTGTTTGTGCATTTACAATATTCATTGATTTTTGCCATTGAAAAACATGTTTTTCATATACCAGAAATGTTTGAAGCTACTGACTGAATGAAAGGAGCTGGCATCTCACTCTCTTTGAATCTTCTTTATCATGCTAGGATTAACAGGAAAAAGCTAAAAATTTCAGAATTGCACCGTGCAATGTGGAGATATTACTGTTTGTGCATTTACAATATTCATTGATTTTTGCCATTGAAAAACATGTTTTTCATATACCAGAAATGTTTGAAGCTACTGACTGAATGAAAGGAGCTGGCATCTCACTCTCTTTGAATCTTCTTTATCATGCTAGGATTAACAGGAAAAAGCTAAAAATTTCAGAATTGCACCGTGCAATGTGGAGATATTACTGTTTGTGCATTTACAATATTCATTGATTTTTGCCATTGAAAAACGTCCAGAAATGTTTGAAGCTACTGACTGAATGAAAGGAGCTGGCATCTCACTCTCTTTGAATCTTCTTTATCATGCTAGGATTAACAGGAAAAAGCTAAAAATTTCAGAATTGCACCGTGCAATGTGGAGATATTACTGTTTGTGCATTTACAATATTCATTGATTTTTGCCATTGAAAAACGTCCAGAAATGTTTGAAGCTACTGACTGAATGAAAGGAGCTGGCATCTCACTCTCTTTGAATCTTCTTTATCATGCTAGGATTAACAGGAAAAAGCTAAAAATTTCAGAATTGCACCGTGCAATGTGGAGATATTACTGTTTGTGCATTTACAATATTCATTGATTTTTGCCATTGAAAAACATGTTTTTCATATACCAGAAATGTTTGAAGCTACTGACTGAATGAAAGGAGCTGGCATCTCACTCTCTTTGAATCTTCTTTATCATGCTAGGATTAACAGGAAAAAGCTAAAAATTTCAGAATTGCACCGTGCAATGTGGAGATATTACTGTTTGTGCATTTACAATATTCATTGATTTTTGCCATTGAAAAACGTCCAGAAATGTTTGAAGCTACTGACTGAATGAAAGGAGCTGGCATCTCACTCTCTTTGAATCTTCTTTATCATGCTAGGATTAACAGGAAAAAGCTAAAAATTTCAGAATTGCACCGTGCAATGTGGAGATATTACTGTTTGTGCATTTACAATATTCATTGATTTTTGCCATTGAAAAACATGTTTTTCATATACCAGAAATGTTTGAAGCTACTGACTGAATGAAAGGAGCTGGCATCTCACTCTCTTTGAATCTTCTTTATCATGCTAGGATTAACAGGAAAAAGCTAAAAATTTCAGAATTGCACCGTGCAATGTGGAGATATTACTGTTTGTGCATTTACAATATTCATTGATTTTTGCCATTGAAAAACATGTTTTTCATATACCAGAAATGTTTGAAGCTACTGACTGAATGAAAGGAGCTGGCATCTCACTCTCTTTGAATCTTCTTTATCATGCTAGGATTAACAGGAAAAAGCTAAAAATTTCAGAATTGCACCGTGCAATGTGGAGATATTACTGTTTGTGCATTTACAATATTCATTGATTTTTGCCATTGAAAAACATGTTTTTCATATACCAGAAATGTTTGAAGCTACTGACTGAATGAAAGGAGCTGGCATCTCACTCTCTTTGAATCTTCTTTATCATGCTAGGATTAACAGGAAAAAGCAAAAAATTTCAGAATTGCACCGTGCAATGTGGAGATATTACTGTTTGTGCATTTACAATATTCATTGATTTTTGCCATTGAAAAACATGTTTTTCATATACCAGAAATGTTTGAAGCTACTGACTGAATGAAAGGAGCTGGCATCTCACTCTCTTTGAATCTTCTTTATCATGCTAGGATTAGCAGGAAAAAGCAAAAAATTTCAGAATTGCACCGTGCAATGTGGAGATATTACTGTTTGTGCATTTACAATATTCATTGATTTTTGCCATTGAAAAACATGTTTTTCATATACCAGAAATGTTTGAAGCTACTGACTGAATGAAAGGAGCTGGCATCTCACTCTCTTTGAATCTTCTTTATCATGCTAGGATTAACAGGAAAAAGCTAAAAATTTCAGAATTGCACCGTGCAATGTGGAGATATTACTGTTTGTGCATTTACAATATTCATTGATTTTTGCCATTGAAAAACGTCCAGAAATGTTTGAAGCTACTGACTGAATGAAAGGAGCTGGCATCTCACTCTCTTTGAATCTTCTTTATCATGCTAGGATTAGCAGGAAAAAGCAAAAAATTTCAGAATTGCACCGTGCAATGTGGAGATATTACTGTTTGTGCATTTACAATATTCATTGATTTTTGCCATTGAAAAACATGTTTTTCATATACCAGAAATGTTTGAAGCTACTGACTGAATGAAAGGAGCTGGCATCTCACTCTCTTTGAATCTTCTTTATCATGCTAGGATTAACAGGAAAAAGCAAAAAATTTCAGAATTGCACCGTGCAATGTGGAGATATTACTGTTTGTGCATTTACAATATTCATTGATTTTTGCCATTGAAAAACATGTTTTTCATATACCAGAAATGTTTGAAGCTACTGACTGAATGAAAGGAGCTGGCATCTCACTCTCTTTGAATCTTCTTTATCATGCTAGGATTAACAGGAAAAAGCAAAAAATTTCAGAATTGCACCGTGCAATGTGGAGATATTACTGTTTGTGCATTTACAATATTCATTGATTTTTGCCATTGAAAAACATGTTTTTCATATACCAGAAATGTTTGAAGCTACTGACTGAATGAAAGGAGCTGGCATCTCACTCTCTTTGAATCTTCTTTATCATGCTAGGATTAACAGGAAAAAGCTAAAAATTTCAGAATTGCACCGTGCAATGTGGAGATATTACTGTTTGTGCATTTACAATATTCATTGATTTTTGCCATTGAAAAACATGTTTTTCATATACCAGAAATGTTTGAAGCTACTGACTGAATGAAAGGAGCTGGCATCTCACTCTCTTTGAATCTTCTTTATCATGCTAGGATTAACAGGAAAAAGCTAAAAATTTCAGAATTGCACCGTGCAATGTGGAGATATTACTGTTTGTGCATTTACAATATTCATTGATTTTTGCCATTGAAAAACATGTTTTTCATATACCAGAAATGTTTGAAGCTACTGACTGAATGAAAGGAGCTGGCATCTCACTCTCTTTGAATCTTCTTTATCATGCTAGGATTAACAGGAAAAAGCAAAAAATTTCAGAATTGCACCGTGCAATGTGGAGATATTACTGTTTGTGCATTTACAATATTCATTGATTTTTGCCATTGAAAAACATGTTTTTCATATACCAGAAATGTTTGAAGCTACTGACTGAATGAAAGGAGCTGGCATCTCACTCTCTTTGAATCTTCTTTATCATGCTAGGATTAGCAGGAAAAAGCAAAAAATTTCAGAATTGCACCGTGCAATGTGGAGATATTACTGTTTGTGCATTTACAATATTCATTGATTTTTGCCATTGAAAAACATGTTTTTCATATACCAGAAATGTTTGAAGCTACTGACTGAATGAAAGGAGCTGGCATCTCACTCTCTTTGAATCTTCTTTATCATGCTAGGATTAACAGGAAAAAGCTAAAAATTTCAGAATTGCACCGTGCAATGTGGAGATATTACTGTTTGTGCATTTACAATATTCATTGATTTTTGCCATTGAAAAACGTCCAGAAATGTTTGAAGCTACTGACTGAATGAAAGGAGCTGGCATCTCACTCTCTTTGAATCTTTATCATGCTAGGATTAGCAGGAAAAAGCAAAAAATTTCAGAATTGCACCGTGCAATGTGGAGATATTACTGTTTGTGCATTTACAATATTCATTGATTTTTGCCATTGAAAAACATGTTTTTCATATACCAGAAATGTTTGAAGCTACTGACTGAATGAAAGGAGCTGGCATCTCACTCTCTTTGAATCTTCTTTATCATGCTAGGATTAACAGGAAAAAGCTAAAAATTTCAGAATTGCACCGTGCAATGTGGAGATATTACTGTTTGTGCATTTACAATATTCATTGATTTTTGCCATTGAAAAACGTCCAGAAATGTTTGAAGCTACTGACTGAATGAAAGGAGCTGGCATCTCACTCTCTTTGAATCTTCTTTATCATGCTAGGATTAACAGGAAAAAGCTAAAAATTTCAGAATTGCACCGTGCAATGTGGAGATATTACTGTTTGTGCATTTACAATATTCATTGATTTTTGCCATTGAAAAACGTCCAGAAATGTTTGAAGCTACTGACTGAATGAAAGGAGCTGGCATCTCACTCTCTTTGAATCTTCTTTATCATGCTAGGATTAACAGGAAAAAGCTAAAAATTTCAGAATTGCACCGTGCAATGTGGAGATATTACTGTTTGTGCATTTACAATATTCATTGATTTTTGCCATTGAAAAACATGTTTTTCATATACCAGAAATGTTTGAAGCTACTGACTGAATGAAAGGAGCTGGCATCTCACTCTCTTTGAATCTTCTTTATCATGCTAGGATTAACAGGAAAAAGCAAAAAATTTCAGAATTGCACCGTGCAATGTGGAGATATTACTGTTTGTGCATTTACAATATTCATTGATTTTTGCCATTGAAAAACATGTTTTTCATATACCAGAAATGTTTGAAGCTACTGACTGAATGAAAGGAGCTGGCATCTCACTCTCTTTGAATCTTCTTTATCATGCTAGGATTAACAGGAAAAAGCTAAAAATTTCAGAATTGCACCGTGCAATGTGGAGATATTACTGTTTGTGCATTTACAATATTCATTGATTTTTGCCATTGAAAAACATGTTTTTCATATACCAGAAATGTTTGAAGCTACTGACTGAATGAAAGGAGCTGGCATCTCACTCTCTTTGAATCTTCTTTATCATGCTAGGATTAACAGGAAAAAGCTAAAAATTTCAGAATTGCACCGTGCAATGTGGAGATATTACTGTTTGTGCATTTACAATATTCATTGATTTTTGCCATTGAAAAACATGTTTTTCATATACCAGAAATGTTTGAAGCTACTGACTGAATGAAAGGAGCTGGCATCTCACTCTCTTTGAATCTTCTTTATCATGCTAGGATTAGCAGGAAAAAGCAAAAAATTTCAGAATTGCACCGTGCAATGTGGAGATATTACTGTTTGTGCATTTACAATATTCATTGATTTTTGCCATTGAAAAACATGTTTTTCATATACCAGAAATGTTTGAAGCTACTGACTGAATGAAAGGAGCTGGCATCTCACTCTCTTTGAATCTTCTTTATCATGCTAGGATTAACAGGAAAAAGCAAAAAATTTCAGAATTGCACCGTGCAATGTGGAGATATTACTGTTTGTGCATTTACAATATTCATTGATTTTTGCCATTGAAAAACATGTTTTTCATATACCAGAAATGTTTGAAGCTACTGACTGAATGAAAGGAGCTGGCATCTCACTCTCTTTGAATCTTCATCATGCTAGGATTAACAGGAAAAAGCAAAAAATTTCAGAATTGCACCGTGCAATGTGGAGATATTACTGTTTGTGCATTTACAATATTCATTGATTTTTGCCATTGAAAAACATGTTTTTCATATACCAGAAATGTTTGAAGCTACTGACTGAATGAAAGGAGCTGGCATCTCACTCTCTTTGAATCTTCTTTATCATGCTAGGATTAACAGGAAAAAGCTAAAAATTTCAGAATTGCACCGTGCAATGTGGAGATATTACTGTTTGTGCATTTACAATATTCATTGATTTTTGCCATTGAAAAACGTCCAGAAATGTTTGAAGCTACTGACTGAATGAAAGGAGCTGGCATCTCACTCTCTTTGAATCTTCTTTATCATGCTAGGATTAACAGGAAAAAGCTAAAAATTTCAGAATTGCACCGTGCAATGTGGAGATATTACTGTTTGTGCATTTACAATATTCATTGATTTTTGCCATTGAAAAACATGTTTTTCATATACCAGAAATGTTTGAAGCTACTGACTGAATGAAAGGAGCTGGCATCTCACTCTCTTTGAATCTTCTTTATCATGCTAGGATTAACAGGAAAAAGCAAAAAATTTCAGAATTGCACCGTGCAATGTGGAGATATTACTGTTTGTGCATTTACAATATTCATTGATTTTTGCCATTGAAAAACATGTTTTTCATATACCAGAAATGTTTGAAGCTACTGACTGAATGAAAGGAGCTGGCATCTCACTCTCTTTGAATCTTCTTTATCATGCTAGGATTAACAGGAAAAAGCTAAAAATTTCAGAATTGCACCGTGCAATGTGGAGATATTACTGTTTGTGCATTTACAATATTCATTGATTTTTGCCATTGAAAAACATGTTTTTCATATACCAGAAATGTTTGAAGCTACTGACTGAATGAAAGGAGCTGGCATCTCACTCTCTTTGAATCTTCTTTATCATGCTAGGATTAACAGGAAAAAGCTAAAAATTTCAGAATTGCACCGTGCAATGTGGAGATATTACTGTTTGTGCATTTACAATATTCATTGATTTTTGCCATTGAAAAACATGTTTTTCATATACCAGAAATGTTTGAAGCTACTGACTGAATGAAAGGAGCTGGCATCTCACTCTCTTTGAATCTTCTTTATCATGCTAGGATTAACAGGAAAAAGCAAAAAAATTCAGAATTGCACCGTGCAATGTGGAGATATTACTGTTTGTGCATTTACAATATTCATTGATTTTTGCCATTGAAAAACATGTTTTTCATATACCAGAAATGTTTGAAGCTACTGACTGAATGAAAGGAGCTGGCATCTCACTCTCTTTGAATCTTCTTTATCATGCTAGGATTAGCAGGAAAAAGCAAAAAATTTCAGAATTGCACCGTGCAATGTGGAGATATTACTGTTTGTGCATTTACAATATTCATTGATTTTTGCCATTGAAAAACATGTTTTTCATATACCAGAAATGTTTGAAGCTACTGACTGAATGAAAGGAGCTGGCATCTCACTCTCTTTGAATCTTCTTTATCATGCTAGGATTAACAGGAAAAAGCAAAAAATTTCAGAATTGCACCGTGCAATGTGGAGATATTACTGTTTGTGCATTTACAATATTCATTGATTTTTGCCATTGAAAAACATGTTTTTCATATACCAGAAATGTTTGAAGCTACTGACTGAATGAAAGGAGCTGGCATCTCACTCTCTTTGAATCTTCTTTATCATGCTAGGATTAACAGGAAAAAGCAAAAAATTTCAGAATTGCACCGTGCAATGTGGAGATATTACTGTTTGTGCATTTACAATATTCATTGATTTTTGCCATTGAAAAACGTTTTTCATATACCAGAAATGTTTGAAGCTACTGACTGAATGAAAGGAGCTGGCATCTCACTCTCTTTGAATCTTCTTTATCATGCTAGGATTAACAGGAAAAAGCTAAAAATTTCAGAATTGCACCGTGCAATGTGGAGATATTACTGTTTGTGCATTTACAATATTCATTGATTTTTGCCATTGAAAAACATGTTTTTCATATACCAGAAATGTTTGAAGCTACTGACTGAATGAAAGGAGCTGGCATCTCACTCTCTTTGAATCTTCTTTATCATGCTAGGATTAACAGGAAAAAGCTAAAAATTTCAGAATTGCACCGTGCAATGTGGAGATATTACTGTTTGTGCATTTACAATATTCATTGATTTTTGCCATTGAAAAACATGTTTTTCATATACCAGAAATGTTTGAAGCTACTGACTGAATGAAAGGAGCTGGCATCTCACTCTCTTTGAATCTTCTTTATCATGCTAGGATTAACAGGAAAAAGCAAAAAATTTCAGAATTGCACCGTGCAATGTGGAGATATTACTGTTTGTGCATTTACAATATTCATTGATTTTTGCCATTGAAAAACATGTTTTTCATATACCAGAAATGTTTGAAGCTACTGACTGAATGAAAGGAGCTGGCATCTCACTCTCTTTGAATCTTCTTTATCATGCTAGGATTAGCAGGAAAAAGCAAAAAATTTCAGAATTGCACCGTGCAATGTGGAGATATTACTGTTTGTGCATTTACAATATTCATTGATTTTTGCCATTGAAAAACATGTTTTTCATATACCAGAAATGTTTGAAGCTACTGACTGAATGAAAGGAGCTGGCATCTCACTCTCTTTGAATCTTCTTTATCATGCTAGGATTAACAGGAAAAAGCAAAAAATTTCAGAATTGCACCGTGCAATGTGGAGATATTACTGTTTGTGCATTTACAATATTCATTGATTTTTGCCATTGAAAAACATGTTTTTCATATACCAGAAATGTTTGAAGCTACTGACTGAATGAAAGGAGCTGGCATCTCACTCTCTTTGAATCTTCTTTATCATGCTAGGATTAACAGGAAAAAGCTAAAAATTTCAGAATTGCACCGTGCAATGTGGAGATATTACTGTTTGTGCATTTACAATATTCATTGATTTTTGCCATTGAAAAACATGTTTTTCATATACCAGAAATGTTTGAAGCTACTGACTGAATGAAAGGAGCTGGCATCTCACTCTCTTTGAATCTTCTTTATCATGCTAGGATTAACAGGAAAAAGCTAAAAATTTCAGAATTGCACCGTGCAATGTGGAGATATTACTGTTTGTGCATTTACAATATTCATTGATTTTTGCCATTGAAAAACGTCCAGAAATGTTTGAAGCTACTGACTGAATGAAAGGAGCTGGCATCTCACTCTCTTTGAATCTTCTTTATCATGCTAGGATTAACAGGAAAAAGCTAAAAATTTCAGAATTGCACCGTGCAATGTGGAGATATTACTGTTTGTACATTTACAATATTCATTGATTTTTGCCATTGAAAAACGTCCAGAAATGTTTGAAGCTACTGACTGAATGAAAGGAGCTGGCATCTCACTCTCTTTGAATCTTCTTTATCATGCTAGGATTAGCAGGAAAAAGCAAAAAATTTCAGAATTGCACCTTGCAATGTGGAGATATTACTGTTTGTGCATTTACAATATTCATTGATTTTTGCCATTGAAAAACGTCCAGAAATGTTTGAAGCTACTGACTGAATGAAAGGAGCTGGCATCTCACTCTCTTTGAATCTTCTTTATCATGCTAGGATTAGCAGGAAAAAGCAAAAAATTTCAGAATTGCACCGTGCAATGTGGAGATATTACTGTTTGTGCATTTACAATATTCATTGATTTTTGCCATTGAAAAACGTCCAGAAATGTTTGAAGCTACTGACTGAATGAAAGGAGCTGGCATCTCACTCTCTTTGAATCTTCTATATCATGCTAGGATTAACAGGAAAAAGCTAAAAATTTCAGAATTGCACCGTGCAATGTGGAGATATTACTGTTTGTGCATTTACAATATTCATTGATTTTTGCCATTGAAAAACGTCCAGAAATGTTTGAAGCTACTGACTGAATGAAAGGAGCTGGCATCTCACTCTCTTTGAATCTTCTTTATCATGCTAGGATTAGCAGGAAAAAGCAAAAAATTTCAGAATTGCACCGTGCAATGTGGAGATATTACTGTTTGTGCATTTACAATATTCATTGATTTTTGCCATTGAAAAACGTCCAGAAATGTTTGAAGCTACTGACTGAATGAAAGGAGCTGGCATCTCACTCTCTTTGAATCTTCTTTATCATGCTAGGATTAACAGGAAAAAGCTAAAAATTTCAGAATTGCACCGTGCAATGTGGAGATATTACTGTTTGTGCATTTACAATATTCATTGATTTTTGCCATTGAAAAACATGTTTTTCATATACCAGAAATGTTTGAAGCTACTGACTGAATGAAAGGAGCTGGCATCTCACTCTCTTTGAATCTTCTTTATCATGCTAGGATTAACAGGAAAAAGCTAAAAATTTCAGAATTGCACCGTGCAATGTGGAGATATTACTGTTTGTGCATTTACAATATTCATTGATTTTTGCCATTGAAAAACATGTTTTTCATATACCAGAAATGTTTGAAGCTACTGACTGAATGAAAGGAGCTGGCATCTCACTCTCTTTGAATCTTCTTTATCATGCTAGGATTAACAGGAAAAAGCAAAAAATTTCAGAATTGCACCGTGCAATGTGGAGATATTACTGTTTGTGCATTTACAATATTCATTGATTTTTGCCATTGAAAAACATGTTTTTCATATACCAGAAATGTTTGAAGCTACTGACTGAATGAAAGGAGCTGGCATCTCACTCTCTTTGAATCTTCTTTATCATGCTAGGATTAACAGGAAAAAGCAAAAAATTTCAGAATTGCACCGTGCAATGTGGAGATATTACTGTTTGTGCATTTACAATATTCATTGATTTTTGCCATTGAAAAACATGTTTTTCATATACCAGAAATGTTTGAAGCTACTGACTGAATGAAAGGAGCTGGCATCTCACTCTCTTTGAATCTTCTTTATCATGCTAGGATTAGCAGGAAAAAGCAAAAAATTTCAGAATTGCACCGTGCAATGTGGAGATATTACTGTTTGTGCATTTACAATATTCATTGATTTTTGCCATTGAAAAACATGTTTTTCATATACCAGAAATGTTTGAAGCTACTGACTGAATGAAAGGAGCTGGCATCTCACTCTCTTTGAATCTTCTTTATCATGCTAGGATTAACAGGAAAAAGCTAAAAATTTCAGAATTGCACCGTGCAATGTGGAGATATTACTGTTTGTGCATTTACAATATTCATTGATTTTTGCCATTGAAAAACGTCCAGAAATGTTTGAAGCTACTGACTGAATGAAAGGAGCTGGCATCTCACTCTCTTTGAATCTTCTTTATCATGCTAGGATTAACAGGAAAAAGCTAAAAATTTCAGAATTGCACCGTGCAATGTGGAGATATTACTGTTTGTGCATTTACAATATTCATTGATTTTTGCCATTGAAAAACATGTTTTTCATATACCAGAAATGTTTGAAGCTACTGACTGAATGAAAGGAGCTGGCATCTCACTCTCTTTGAATCTTCTTTATCATGCTAGGATTAACAGGAAAAAGCAAAAAATTTCAGAATTGCACCGTGCAATGTGGAGATATTACTGTTTGTGCATTTACAATATTCATTGATTTTTGCCATTGAAAAACATGTTTTTCATATACCAGAAATGTTTGAAGCTACTGACTGAATGAAAGGAGCTGGCATCTCACTCTCTTTGAATCTTCTTTATCATGCTAGGATTAACAGGAAAAAGCTAAAAATTTCAGAATTGCACCGTGCAATGTGGAGATATTACTGTTTGTGCATTTACAATATTCATTGATTTTTGCCATTGAAAAACATGTTTTTCATATACCAGAAATGTTTGAAGCTACTGACTGAATGAAAGGAGCTGGCATCTCACTCTCTTTGAATCTTCTTTATCATGCTAGGATTAACAGGAAAAAGCTAAAAATTTCAGAATTGCACCGTGCAATGTGGAGATATTACTGTTTGTGCATTTACAATATTCATTGATTTTTGCCATTGAAAAACATGTTTTTCATATACCAGAAATGTTTGAAGCTACTGACTGAATGAAAGGAGCTGGCATCTCACTCTCTTTGAATCTTCTTTATCATGCTAGGATTAGCAGGAAAAAGCAAAAAATTTCAGAATTGCACCGTGCAATGTGGAGATATTACTGTTTGTGCATTTACAATATTCATTGATTTTTGCCATTGAAAAACATGTTTTTCATATACCAGAAATGTTTGAAGCTACTGACTGAATGAAAGGAGCTGGCATCTCACTCTCTTTGAATCTTCTTTATCATGCTAGGATTAACAGGAAAAAGCAAAAAATTTCAGAATTGCACCGTGCAATGTGGAGATATTACTGTTTGTGCATTTACAATATTCATTGATTTTTGCCATTGAAAAACATGTTTTTCATATACCAGAAATGTTTGAAGCTACTGACTGAATGAAAGGAGCTGGCATCTCACTCTCTTTGAATCTTCTTTATCATGCTAGGATTAACAGGAAAAAGCAAAAAATTTCAGAATTGCACCGTGCAATGTGGAGATATTACTGTTTGTGCATTTACAATATTCATTGATTTTTGCCATTGAAAAACATGTTTTTCATATACCAGAAATGTTTGAAGCTACTGACTGAATGAAAGGAGCTGGCATCTCACTCTCTTTGAATCTTCTTTATCATGCTAGGATTAGCAGGAAAAAGCAAAAAATTTCAGAATTGCACCGTGCAATGTGGAGATATTACTGTTTGTGCATTTACAATATTCATTGATTTTTGCCATTGAAAAACATGTTTTTCATATACCAGAAATGTTTGAAGCTACTGACTGAATGAAAGGAGCTGGCATCTCACTCTCTTTGAATCTTCTTTATCATGCTAGGATTAACAGGAAAAAGCTAAAAATTTCAGAATTGCACCGTGCAATGTGGAGATATTACTGTTTGTGCATTTACAATATTCATTGATTTTTGCCATTGAAAAACGTCCAGAAATGTTTGAAGCTACTGACTGAATGAAAGGAGCTGGCATCTCACTCTCTTTGAATCTTCTTTATCATGCTAGGATTAACAGGAAAAAGCTAAAAATTTCAGAATTGCACCGTGCAATGTGGAGATATTACTGTTTGTGCATTTACAATATTCATTGATTTTTGCCATTGAAAAACATGTTTTTCATATACCAGAAATGTTTGAAGCTACTGACTGAATGAAAGGAGCTGGCATCTCACTCTCTTTGAATCTTCTTTATCATGCTAGGATTAACAGGAAAAAGCAAAAAATTTCAGAATTGCACCGTGCAATGTGGAGATATTACTGTTTGTGCATTTACAATATTCATTGATTTTTGCCATTGAAAAACATGTTTTTCATATACCAGAAATGTTTGAAGCTACTGACTGAATGAAAGGAGCTGGCATCTCACTCTCTTTGAATCTTCTTTATCATGCTAGGATTAACAGGAAAAAGCTAAAAATTTCAGAATTGCACCGTGCAATGTGGAGATATTACTGTTTGTGCATTTACAATATTCATTGATTTTTGCCATTGAAAAACATGTTTTTCATATACCAGAAATGTTTGAAGCTACTGACTGAATGAAAGGAGCTGGCATCTCACTCTCTTTGAATCTTCTTTATCATGCTAGGATTAACAGGAAAAAGCTAAAAATTTCAGAATTGCACCGTGCAATGTGGAGATATTACTGTTTGTGCATTTACAATATTCATTGATTTTTGCCATTGAAAAACATGTTTTTCATATACCAGAAATGTTTGAAGCTACTGACTGAATGAAAGGAGCTGGCATCTCACTCTCTTTGAATCTTCTTTATCATGCTAGGATTAGCAGGAAAAAGCAAAAAATTTCAGAATTGCACCGTGCAATGTGGAGATATTACTGTTTGTGCATTTACAATATTCATTGATTTTTGCCATTGAAAAACATGTTTTTCATATACCAGAAATGTTTGAAGCTACTGACTGAATGAAAGGAGCTGGCATCTCACTCTCTTTGAATCTTCTTTATCATGCTAGGATTAACAGGAAAAAGCAAAAAATTTCAGAATTGCACCGTGCAATGTGGAGATATTACTGTTTGTGCATTTACAATATTCATTGATTTTTGCCATTGAAAAACATGTTTTTCATATACCAGAAATGTTTGAAGCTACTGACTGAATGAAAGGAGCTGGCATCTCACTCTCTTTGAATCTTCTTTATCATGCTAGGATTAACAGGAAAAAGCAAAAAATTTCAGAATTGCACCGTGCAATGTGGAGATATTACTGTTTGTGCATTTACAATATTCATTGATTTTTGCCATTGAAAAACATGTTTTTCATATACCAGAAATGTTTGAAGCTACTGACTGAATGAAAGGAGCTGGCATCTCACTCTCTTTGAATCTTCTTTATCATGCTAGGATTAACAGGAAAAAGCTAAAAATTTCAGAATTGCACCGTGCAATGTGGAGATATTACTGTTTGTGCATTTACAATATTCATTGATTTTTGCCATTGAAAAACGTCCAGAAATGTTTGAAGCTACTGACTGAATGAAAGGAGCTGGCATCTCACTCTCTTTGAATCTTCTTTATCATGCTAGGATTAACAGGAAAAAGCTAAAAATTTCAGAATTGCACCGTGCAATGTGGAGATATTACTGTTTGTGCATTTACAATATTCATTGATTTTTGCCATTGAAAAACATGTTTTTCATATACCAGAAATGTTTGAAGCTACTGACTGAATGAAAGGAGCTGGCATCTCACTCTCTTTGAATCTTCTTTATCATGCTAGGATTAACAGGAAAAAGCAAAAAATTTCAGAATTGCACCGTGCAATGTGGAGATATTACTGTTTGTGCATTTACAATATTCATTGATTTTTGCCATTGAAAAACATGTTTTTCATATACCAGAAATGTTTGAAGCTACTGACTGAATGAAAGGAGCTGGCATCTCACTCTCTTTGAATCTTCTTTATCATGCTAGGATTAACAGGAAAAAGCTAAAAATTTCAGAATTGCACCGTGCAATGTGGAGATATTACTGTTTGTGCATTTACAATATTCATTGATTTTTGCCATTGAAAAACATGTTTTTCATATACCAGAAATGTTTGAAGCTACTGACTGAATGAAAGGAGCTGGCATCTCACTCTCTTTGAATCTTCTTTATCATGCTAGGATTAACAGGAAAAAGCTAAAAATTTCAGAATTGCACCGTGCAATGTGGAGATATTACTGTTTGTGCATTTACAATATTCATTGATTTTTGCCATTGAAAAACATGTTTTTCATATACCAGAAATGTTTGAAGCTACTGACTGAATGAAAGGAGCTGGCATCTCACTCTCTTTGAATCTTTATCATGCTAGGATTAACAGGAAAAAGCAAAAAATTTCAGAATTGCACCGTGCAATGTGGAGATATTACTGTTTGTGCATTTACAATATTCATTGATTTTTGCCATTGAAAAACATGTTTTTCATATACCAGAAATGTTTGAAGCTACTGACTGAATGAAAGGAGCTGGCATCTCACTCTCTTTGAATCTTCTTTATCATGCTAGGATTAACAGGAAAAAGCAAAAAATTTCAGAATTGCACCGTGCAATGTGGAGATATTACTGTTTGTGCATTTACAATATTCATTGATTTTTGCCATTGAAAAACATGTTTTTCATATACCAGAAATGTTTGAAGCTACTGACTGAATGAAAGGAGCTGGCATCTCACTCTCTTTGAATCTTCTTTATCATGCTAGGATTAACAGGAAAAAGCAAAAAATTTCAGAATTGCACCGTGCAATGTGGAGATATTACTGTTTGTGCATTTACAATATTCATTGATTTTTGCCATTGAAAAACATGTTTTTCATATACCAGAAATGTTTGAAGCTACTGACTGAATGAAAGGAGCTGGCATCTCACTCTCTTTGAATCTTCTTTATCATGCTAGGATTAACAGGAAAAAGCAAAAAATTTCAGAATTGCACCGTGCAATGTGGAGATATTACTGTTTGTGCATTTACAATATTCATTGATTTTTGCCATTGAAAAACATGTTTTTCATATACCAGAAATGTTTGAAGCTACTGACTGAATGAAAGGAGCTGGCATCTCACTCTCTTTGAATCTTCTTTATCATGCTAGGATTAACAGGAAAAAGCTAAAAATTTCAGAATTGCACCGTGCAATGTGGAGATATTACTGTTTGTGCATTTACAATATTCATTGATTTTTGCCATTGAAAAACATGTTTTTCATATACCAGAAATGTTTGAAGCTACTGACTGAATGAAAGGAGCTGGCATCTCACTCTCTTTGAATCTTCTTTATCATGCTAGGATTAACAGGAAAAAGCTAAAAATTTCAGAATTGCACCGTGCAATGTGGAGATATTACTGTTTGTGCATTTACAATATTCATTGATTTTTGCCATTGAAAAACATGTTTTTCATATACCAGAAATGTTTGAAGCTACTGACTGAATGAAAGGAGCTGGCATCTCACTCTCTTTGAATCTTCTTTATCATGCTAGGATTAACAGGAAAATGCAAAAAATTTCAGAATTGCACCCTGCAATGTGGAGATATTACTGTTTGTGCATTTACAATATTCATTGATTTTTGCCATTGAAAAACATGTTTTTCATATACCAGAAATGTTTGAAGCTACTGACTGAATGAAAGGAGCTGGCATCTCACTCTCTTTGAATCTTCTTTATCATGCTAGGATTAGCAGGAAAAAGCAAAAAATTTCAGAATTGCACCGTGCAATGTGGAGATATTACTGTTTGTGCATTTACAATATTCATTGATTTTTGCCATTGAAAAACATGTTTTTCATATACCAGAAATGTTTGAAGCTACTGACTGAATGAAAGGAGCTGGCATCTCACTCTCTTTGAATCTTCTTTATCATGCTAGGATTAACAGGAAAAAGCTAAAAATTTCAGAATTGCACCGTGCAATGTGGAGATATTACTGTTTGTGCATTTACAATATTCATTGATTTTTGCCATTGAAAAACGTCCAGAAATGTTTGAAGCTACTGACTGAATGAAAGGAGCTGGCATCTCACTCTCTGAATCTTCTTTATCATGCTAGGATTAGCAGGAAAAAGCAAAAAATTTCAGAATTGCACCGTGCAATGTGGAGATATTACTGTTTGTGCATTTACAATATTCATTGATTTTTGCCATTGAAAAACATGTTTTTCATATACCAGAAATGTTTGAAGCTACTGACTGAATGAAAGGAGCTGGCATCTCACTCTCTTTGAATCTTCTTTATCATGCTAGGATTAACAGGAAAAAGCTAAAAATTTCAGAATTGCACCGTGCAAT